>NC_069374.1:67977727-68280757 GCF_021730395.1 Mercenaria mercenaria
ATAAGCAATATTTTTTGAAATGATAACAATTATGATCATTATTTTGCCATTTTTAATATGCCCTTCCTAAAAGACGTTGTTCTAAATCATTAATCAAACTTTAGAGCACAAAATGTCTTGCAATATTTTTATATAAACTCTACACAAATGGCGCAGTCTCGCAGCGATAAGAGAAAATATATGACAGTATCTCCAGTACAGTGTTACAAAGTTTCATTATTGACACTTGATATGGAAAATATAATTTATATAAAAGGAATGTACTTTTCAGACCTCCCCGGAAATAAACAAAGAAAAGAAGTAAATACGTTCTTTTTATTCACATATTTCACATATTTAATACTGATCAGGGTCTGTCTAAATTTGCAGTTATATTGATTATAACAAATGTTGCGACTTCTGTCAGTAAGCTAGAGGGCGTGAGAGGTGTTCCATTTTTCATAACCTCTCACGAACAGACTGAATCAAACCAATTGTTATTTTACCTTATTACATTCTATGCTTGATGTACATATTATAGACTATTTGATCCGCAAACTAAATCTGTATTTTTTCTGCAACACTTAATTGTCAACTTTGGCGTTTTAAACCTAAATTCAGTGGAAAAGTCACCAATCCCAGGAACAAAAATATAGAACAAAGGCGGCATCTGGCGCTGCATGAAATTTTACAAATCTGTTATTTGTTTGAAGAAGGAAAACGGAATTATATTTATGCTAGCAATTTACTAGCCCACCCAACAAGGGAATTTCAGTGTTTGTGATATTAGGAAGATGTTATTTCTTCTACAAATAATGTGTATACTGTTGTTCTTCGAGAGTTTTCCTTCAGTTTATGTTAAATATTTCAATTTTTACACCCCATTAAAAGATTTGAAACCAAGAAGCGGTTTATTGTGTTAACTGACGCCTCTTTGAGTTGGCATTGAAAAGAATAATATTTCACAGATCAAGGTTGAAAACTTTCTCCAGAAGTTTTATCATATCTGTGAATAGATTATTCTATCATATATCCCTAAAATACCGTAGAAGTGGGCAAATATATCTTTGATCTATAGATTCATTCCGTACAAGTCTTAAAAGTGGGCAGATGGTACCCGTAGAAGTCTAACGGTACTATTTATAAAAAGAAGTGGCGTTACGTCTGTGACGTACGTTTTGGCACAATGTCCCATACCTGTAGCTTAGCGGAGCGCTATTCTTTTTGTGTTAATGCCATAGGGTCGATATGTCCTTAGTTTGTTTTCTATAAGTTCTCAATTGTTTTGCCGTGCAGCTTTCCAGTCCTATCACCGCAAATATATATAAGCGATCTGACTAGTGGATAAGAGCGATAGAAAGTCCCCGTACCACAGAGAGAGAGAGAGAGAAGTTTTGAGATACAGACATGTCCGGTTGACTTAACCCGGCTTATCGCGAATATACAATATGATTCTTTAACGTATGAAGGAACGATAAACTTGAAGCCATCTTTCCTAGGAAGAACCAGTACTGGCCCCTGATAAGGTAGGAGGCAACCAAGAGTATCTCAGAATTTTCCAGTGCCTTGGACAGGATTCTAATCCCGGATCTCTGGATTGATAGTCACGCGTGTTACTACTAGATCACCGGGCTCGTATAAAATAAAATATGTTGGCGAGTAATAAGTTTAGTATGACTGGCTGAATCATTACATATATACACACAAAAACAAAGACAAATATCAAACAGGGAATGCCACGTACCAAAATCGCAGCCTCCCCAAAACGAAACCTACAGCACACAGACGTGCACACCACAAACACACACACATACACATACACGTGCACACACACAAAGCCAACACACGAGGACAAAACGAACAAAGGAACACACACACATACACGCGCACACACATAAAGCCTACACAAGAGGACAAAACGAACAAACAAAGGAACACAGTGGGGCACCGCCTTGGAACGGTCAGTGGCAAAAACACCACCAAGACTTAGATATTTCATTATGTTTGATGAGCGTGGCATGTAACCACAATATTTCTTCTATTGAACAATATAAGATAAAAATATGTTTAAACTCTCAATGTATTTGTACTATATTCCCAAAACCGCTACCCACCAGTATCTTGCAAATATAATGATCACGGCTATAGACATATAAAGAAAATCTGGGTATTTAAGTATTTAAATTGAAAGAACTTTTGAAAGGGTTAGACGATATAACACGGTAAAATTAGAAGTTTTACCTAAGACAGCTAAAACGCTCAATTATCACCAAGGCGTTTTTGAAGTATATAAAATATCCATAAAGTATAAAGCCTTTTGAGGTTTGAAACTTGAAACGCGTTTTTCGTCTGTGTAATCATGTAGAGACTTTTGTCCTTAACAATGAGCTGGTGAATAATTCAGCTGAATAATGGCACACAGAAAATCAATTAGAATTTAAAGGAGAACGCAACTTTCTTCCTAAATCATTAAAGGCAGAGAAAGAATTATCAACTCGGTTTAAAGATGTAAATGTTGTGAACATTTTGAAGAAGTTGCCAAAATGCCAATCCTTTTCTTGACAACATTAAAAAAATTCTTAGTTGTATATCCTTAGTTCAGAAAACCTTTTCTACTTTATAAAGCTAAAATGTAAGACATCATCGTTTTTACAAGCTATAGACATCCAATGCAAAATCTATTAGATGAATAATTCAGAAGTGTGTACATGTTGTCGTAAACACAAAATAGGTCAGGCACTTTCATAAATTTCGATAATTACTATGTTTTTTTAATAACGGCTCGGCTGGTAAAATATCGTTCAACGTTATGAATTTCTGGACGTATGGACGTTTTCTCTCCCCTTGAAAATAAACTTAAAGTTAAGTATTTCTTCTATTTGGTTCTAAAAATTGTTTGATGATTGTTATTCATTTATTGATGGAAAGAAAGTGTAAATGAACTACTTGTATGAAACAAACGTATTACTAGCTTCACAATTAAATGAAAGCAAGTCTTCGATACTTCATTGTCATCGCTTGATATTTTTACCTGTTATGAGTTACATGTAATATGCAATAATCCTGTTTCAAAGAACAATAGATAAATTTTAAACCCTACTTTCAATGAAAATGATAATTTTATACAACGTACGTCGTTTCTCAGCGGTAGTAGTTACAATATCACTCAATGACCTGGATGAAATTCATATTATTTATGTTTAAGTAAAACAGACCAATAAGTCTACATGAAAAGATTCAAACTTTATACAGGATCACTGACAGTTTGGCCCACCTTTCACGTACATTGTATGAGGGTTTTCCATAGATTTTCTTTCTTATATATCATTATATTCTTTATTAGAAGATTATTCTTTGCGTAAGACAATACCAATTATAGTATGCACTATTCTAAAGACTTCCACAGGTGGTAATGGAATTCTAAAATACATTGGTCAAAAACGATTTTGATATGTTTTATTGTAAATTATTTCACCCATTTTGTACATAGAAATGTTTTACACTTTAAATATTAGTTTACCTGACGGCGGAATCTTATGGAACTTTCAAAATATCTTAGTTAGAATGAAAGCTAAATATCCCTTTAATTTTTTTTATTGTATGTGGGTTTCATGATTTATAGCATTGTTATGTTACCGTCTTTGTTTCCTTTCAAATGGTTGATGATTATCAGGAAAGAATTATTCGCCACTGTTGGTCGGTGTCATTTTACCTTTAATCATTGACAAGCAGTAAACAAACCTCTTGTCTTCAATTATGTTGTGTTTTTTTGTTTTTTTTTTGTAACAGAAAAGTCACGCTTTTAGTAATTTAAGGTATCATTCACATTGAATGAGTACATTTGTCGGTACATATGTCAACTTATTTATCATTTTTATATTGTTCAAACGAAAATATAATATTGATGGTAATAATAATAATGCTTATTATTATTATAATTATCAGTAATATAAGCATAGTTATCACACTCATTACCATTTTGATCATAATCTTTTATTATTCATCATGAATATCATCAACAGAACGAAACAGAACATCAACAGAACGAAACAGAACAGAACAGAACAGAACATAGTTTTATTTCAGTAACTTATACAGTATCTCGTTGCATACGTACACTTTCAAATGACACACTTTTACAATCTTAAATAGCAAAAAATATCATATATCATATTGTAATCATATTTTATGTGTGGAGAATAGACGATCACACATTTAGCAAATGTTGCTTTATCATACATGACCGGAATACTATCATACATTGTACATATTATACAGGTTATACAGTCCCAAATAATCATAATAAACTTTTCACTAATTATCTATACATGCCTTAAGAATAACTATGAAATTATTTGCACTAGGAATGTATATGAAATATAGAAGTAAGTAAGTTATTTTATAGTGGCTTGTGTGCATGGTAACAAAACAGAGTCCATCATTAAAAAACAAATTGGCACGCAGCCCCATCTATCCAGTGATAGGTCCAGCTTTCTCAGATGTGCCCTGTTTCACTATCTAGCACCAGAATAATCCAGCGCGATGTCTCGGTGTCCATGCAATGTAAGGATGGTTGAGTTTAAACATGAAGAATAAACTTTCAACTTTTCGTTAATGCAATTTACGGACGGCTGAATTTAGCCAAAAGCAAAGTCATGCGGTTTAGGGCGGATGAGTTACAAAATTAAAACAAGCTGCCATTGGATGATACAAAGTTCAACAGAGAAATTTAGTCAAGCCTTTCTGTAAGGTTGACGAAAAGAATAAATGCTCTAAGTGTCTCTGCGATAAGAATTATTGAGACATTGTGAGTAGTGGAAGATTAATTACTTTTGGATTGCAATAACTTATTAGGTGGATTTTTAAAAGAAAAGCAACATACACAACAAACCTCATAACAGATTTCAATTCAAATTTAGTGGGGTGTACTTTTTATTGTTGATTCACTTGACCAAAGGAATTGCACCTTTGCCATTTTTGTGCCAATGCGATCAAATTTTGTGCTGGTGTAGTTTGATAAACGAATTTGTTTTTCTTTTTTGTCGCCGACACAATTTTTTCACAAGGATTCAAATTCTTCGCATGTGAATAGTACTTGTAGATATCAGACTGATGTGTTTTACCCTTTGATTTAATACTGTATCGTAACTAAATTAAATGCAAAATCATATTGTACAGAAACCTGTCCAATTGTCTCGTTTCATATCATTCAATGTGCACAATTTTGTCAAACTAAGAGGCTTAATTTCTGTCTTTGCAATAGGTTAGATCATATACCATTACTAAAAGGCAACTATTTGGCATTGCTGTACTAAAATCTTACGGTAACGTTGTACAAGCTAAATTATTCTTCTAAGTTGTCATGAAGAGCTGAGCTTACTTCTGAACGATGCATAAGAAATTGTGCTTTAAAACATGTAAATGAGGTTAGGAATGATGTAAATTCGAAACCTTGCCTGGATTTAGATTTATTTTAGGAAGCCAACCAGTTGGCCAAGTGAATGTCACTGGTTCTACTAAGGTACCCGCACGTGCCTGGGAGAAGCACTTTGGGTCTTACTCCATCATCATATAGCTGGCACGTCAGTATATTTATTCTCGTGTCAACATTAATGTATCTTGTTTCAGATGAGAAATACCAGAAACGAAATTATGCATGCTCCAAATCTAGAAATAAGCGATGCCGATCTACAAAAATATTTGACAGACATGGAAACTTTGCTTGGAAGGATTAAACATCCGGTAGCCAAATCAGCAGCGGACAATATCAAAACGGTAAAGCATATTTTTTCAACCATCTGTATTTAACTCAGATAGGGCAATATCATGTTATATAAAGGGAAATGCTTTACAGTTTCGTTCATAGGCAAATAATAGAAACAGAAGCCCGAACAGACAAGTTGACTGCAGTGTAACTAATAATTGTATTGACACTCATAGTGTTGTAAAAATTTGTAGATATACACATCACACAAATAAAAGTCCGATTACATTTTTAATCTACACTACAGTCATTTTATAGTGAATGTTGACAACGGTTGTTTCAAAACGATAAGTTCTCCTTCTCACACATATTTGCGACTTCTTTACCTCAAAAACCTTCCAATCAACCCAGAAAACAACGAAATAACCCCTTTTATACCAGCCACTATCTCACAAATATAGAATGCTATCTTATAAATTATAGCATAAGCCCTGCCAGCTAAGTAGCCTACACACTAGAAATTTATTGAGCTACATGTTAAAATACACACTGACAACAGCTGACCCCAGCATTCTACACAAAGTAGCACAATTCTCTGCAATGGAAAAAAATAAGATAACATTTAAATTCTCTATAAAATTACAACAGTATGCAGTATATTTTTTTTTGTAATGCTGCTTACTTAAACTAGTATCTTTACAGGGATATTCTGTTCTATTCCGTCAAAACAGCCAATGATAGATATATATATTATTAAACTCATTTATAATAAATATATAATAAATAATTATAATATACTATTTTACTCAGTTAAATAGAAGAAATAGAAAAAAAGTCAAATTGAACAAACTGATGCTATAACATCAGTAACGTGTCAATATAAAAAGTCACTTAAAAAAACTCCAAAAATAAAAGCCAGTTGGTGATAAATTAAAATAGAGATATTCAGTTCTAATAAAGAATTTATCCGGACAAAATATATCTACTTGAATGAAATGTTTGCTTTTTAGTTATAGAAGTTCCATTATGTTGAATATAGTTTATAAAATGCATTGTTTGATTTTCTTTTGTATCGTCTTTTAAGGTGGTACCACATTTTGAATTTGCAGTCAATAACAAAACGTTATAATCATAAATACATTTATTTTGTTGAGTTTAACGTCGCACCGACACAATTCTAGGTCATATGGCGACTTTCCGGCTTTCATGGAGGAGGAAGACCCCAGGTGCCCCTCCGTGCAATATTGCATCACGAGCGGGCACCTAGGTAGAACCACCGACCTTCAGTAAGAGTGGATGAATCCTAATGTCAAAATCAAAGCCCGAGTGAGCCCAAACCCACATCGATGAAGAGCAAGTGGATAAATTTGAAGTCACGACTTAACTAAGAATTTATCCACATAAATACAATTAAGAAAAATAGGTTCCATTATGTTGATATGATAAATATGATTCAGCCTAATGTTTTTTCTTACACATTAGAAAGGAGTCATTTATATATTGAGGATTTATCTAATAAGCAGATATATTGCGATTTTTGTGTAATACAATTAATTGAATAATGCTAAAATATCTCAACCGTGATGTGTTCTTAAAACTGTCTGATGACAAACAATTGTTATAGACGTGTGCCTTTAATCATTTCGTCGGAATAATTTACCTTATGTGTCAAACATTTATATTTTCAGTACATTAACGCTTCGCAGCATTTCCAAATTTACCAGATATTACATTAGACTATAAGATAATTTCATTTATTGTGTCAAATTAATCAAAGTTTTTGAATTATTTCATATCATTCTATACATTTCATCTTTTTTTCTGAATCCACTAAATTTGTAAATGTTAGTTATATAACCCTTGATATGAAAAAAAAGAATTTGTTCACAAAGTAAATTAAATGACTGGGAAAATAATAGCCATCAAAAGATATTGTCAGCTTCAGTACTGAAAATGACAAGTTTATTTTTCAGCTTCAGACGTCAGTGATCATTTCAGCTGAAGATGAAAAATCACTACGGCTAGAAACTCTTAAAGAGCTGGAACGTGAAAAGGTCATTGCTCTTCAATGTATTGAAAAGAAAAAGGAAGATGTTACTGACCTCAGAGACAAGCTTTTGCATGATCTGCAACTGGAATGTTCTTCTGCTACAGATGATATAAAGAAGAAAGGAGAAGAAAATTTGCACACTTTGCAAACTAAAAAAGATCAGATATTAAACGAATTTGAGACGGAGAAATCGAAAGACATAACTGCAATTGAAAGTGCTCGTGATAAAGCTCTAGAAAAAATAACTGGTGCTGCATCTGCAATTCGTGAAAAGACAGAAAAATATATGGAACGATTAAAAGAATCTGAAGATGAAACAAAATCAAGATTAAACAGTATAGAAAACTCTTTAAAAGATGAGCAGAAAAACATCAAAATACTCTATGACAGAACCGATGCAGTCGAGCAGGAACAGAAAGACATAAAATCAACGACAGGAATGCTAGCTACGGTATGTGATATATTTCAATATTTGAAATACTAAAATGTTACACCCAGTTATGTTTATTATTGATTAACAGGCCGATCGAATGATACATTTTAAACATACAGTTGGTGTATAAAAAACGATACACAAGGTAGATTTGTATTGTAAACAATGAAGTCTCGAATGTAGCATTTGCATAACCACCTGTTTTAATTCTTACCTTGCTAAATTTATAAAATGGACTTGTCCAGTTTTCACTTTGGACAGTACCATTATCTACTAAAAAGGTGCTTACCAAAAACATACTGACTGAATGGAGAACAGGTTTTATTGTTAACATAAGGATGTTATAGATAACTTTACCGCGATAAATCTAATGTTATGGAACTGGAATGACACATTTTTTGGAATTTTGATCTGAATTGTACATTTGTGCTCCTGTCTTTTTATAATTTTTAATCTTCTTTAGAAAGTTATCGTAAAATGTTAACGTTCTTACTGTAAGATTATAATGAATAAAAGAAATTAAAGGATTTGTCCATTAGTTCATGAGGTATCCGCGATGGTGGCTGGTTAAAGTCTTGAAACTTTTGTTCGTTTTTAATGTGTCTTTGTCTTGTCTGTCGGGAATTGGAGCGCTTTAACGCAACGTCAACGTCAGCAGCTTGCAATGTATTGTATGTAACGTCATTATTGAAAAGTATATCGAACCTGGAACAGCGTCGTTATTGCTACATTCCACTATACTCCAAGATATTGGTGCCGTGACCAAAGAATATCAACAGAAATGAAGCAGAAACTACTCCAGATACGAGAGGCTCAGAAAGCCGTTATGACTGCACAGCTGAAGAAGATTGAAGATGCAAAAATTGGCGACGTCGACATGATGGAATTCGGCACGATTCTTGAGGCGGTAAAGACCAAGTTCAAGTCACTGGAAGGTACTTATGAGAGGATACTAGCGCAAACAGATGGCGAATAGTTATTAACTGAGATGACGGAAACCGATAATTGCATGTTGAGCGTAAAAATTCAGATCAGAAGTTTTCAAGCTTTTAGGAACAACCGCAACTACCGCCAGTAGTGATGTCCAGCCTACCGGGTCAAGTGTCTAACAAACAGGATCCAGTTTCTAACCTTTAGAGTTCCGTGTCCAGCTATGGAGGTTAACCGTTCTACAGAAGTGTATCCCACTGACGTCTGCCCTGGATAACCATTTAGCAACACAAGCGCCCAGTTACGGAGTATAGCCACAGACAAAGTACAGTATACATGCCAACCTTTAAGTAACGCTTCTATTACTTCTACAAACTCTTCCGTTTTTCATAGACAGAAGAAACTTACGCTCCCTACTTTAAACGATGATATTTTACGTTAGCAAACGATCTGGGTTTAATTCGTATCCACTGTACATCTGAATTATAACTAACTGATGTGCGAAAGTTCAGTTAGTTACAATCTCAGCTTGAATCTTAAGCAGCCCATACTGTTGAAGGTTTTACGCTGACCAACGCCAGTTATGTCCGTTCGATAGATTTCTGAAAGAAATGTATAATCGCCGACAAAAAATTACCCACACCACTAAGCAAGCCCTACTTCAGCTTCCCGCCCCGATAAAAAGTATCTATAGCTTGCGCGTTTTCTACGATAAGACGGAATCTTATATCCGTGGTAGTGCTAGAGTCCAATGGTCATTATCATGTCACGTACGAAAACTTACTAGTTCCAATAATATTAGATAAGTTACCGAGAGAGGTAAGCCGTAACCTAGCCTGAGAGCACGGCGACAGTGACTGGCAGTTACTTGATCTAAACAAGGCGATATCGAAAGAAATCAACATCTTAGATGCAGGCGGGCAAACAAGTCACCAGCTGAAAGTAGACACGTATGGGTCCGTTCGTTTTATACTGGTACAAAGACAAAACGAACCGCGCCAGTTTCTTTAAACCCCGTGATTTCCTCTAAATGATCATACAAAAACTCAGTCAAGTGTGCCATCTGTCAGGAAATACACATTTCAATAGATTGTCCCGGTTATCCTGATTTCGCATCCAGACTAGCCGTCGTGAAAAGAATCGATTATGTTTCAGCTGCCTTGGTTCTCACATGATCTAAAGATGCAAGTCACGTCGCACATACCAGAAGTGCCACAAGAAGCATCACATGAGTATTTGCCAGCCAGTAAACGCCCCGCAACCTAGTAGACCTACACAGACCAGTAACACCAAGGCACCAGCTCATTCCCGACCGGAAGTTATGACACAGGCACCATCAACACAAAAATCCCTTTCCAGAGATTTATTGAAGACAGCTATCGCCTCGATATGTTCCTGAGAAAACCATTCTGTAGACGCTACCATCCTATTTGATAAAGGACCACAACGATCTTACATAACGCAGTCGTTAGCGGAAGAATTACGACTGGCAAGGGAGACAACCCAGAAGATTCGTTTGTCGGCATTTGGTTGGAGGAGTTCAGCAACTTGATACTCTTACCGTCTACCTGATTACCGATTCTCATCAAAAGATCCCTATCAAAACTCTTATTGTCCCGACCATAGCAAATCCCATTACTAATCACCTGATAGATTCCACGATTATTTTACCATGCTTACGTAGTCTGAAATCAGTCCTTCCAGTGAGCAGTGACAATTGTTTTAGCATATCTCTACTCATCGGCGCATATTTCCACTGGGTTATTGTTAAAGATGAGGTAAGTCGCGGAGATGTTCCCACGGCAGTGAAGTCCAAGATTTGCTACCTTTTATGATTTATCGGACGCACACCTGATTCGACCTCCAGAGATTCTACTCAGCAAGCATTGATGAAGTCCATCCTAGAATTCTGGAAGTAGAAGCATGGGGATCACCGGTATTACAATTCTACGCTAAAATCCAGCCATGGTTGGATCACTGGCCTCAACACACTGTTATAGCCGCAGACGACACCCATTGCCTTTCCAACGACATGGTGCAGTACTGTGATGTACCATTATCAGCGAGCCGATCAGCAGACGCTCATAGACCACTTTCGATGCAGATGGATGTACCTGGCGGCTCTTCGAGAACACCACCAGAAGACCGGATTTAACGCCCAAACGATACAAGTGGGCGACGTTGTACAAATCTATAACGACTCTCCGAGAATACGAAGGAAACTAGCCGTGGTAGACTAGTTACCCACCGGAATCGACGGGTTAACACAAGCTGTCAAACTTAGAACAACTACCGATGTGACGACACAACCAACAGTGAAGCTATACCCGCTAGAACTAAGAAATGTACCCACCACCACAGACGATATCAATGACGATGTGTGATCTATAAACTAATGAACTTTCATATGTGAAAGCAATATTCATGAACTGTGACGTATTTATTCTGATACTCGCGATTAATTGTGTTTAAGTATTTTTTTTAATGTGTAAAGTCTCATTTAGTGGTCCTGAGTATGTCGGGAATTGGCGCGCTTTAACGTAACGTCAACGTCACAAGTTTGCAATGTTTTGTATGTAACGTAATTATTAAAAAAGGTATCGAGCCTGGAACAGCGTCGTTATTGCTACATTCCACTATACTCCAAATAATATCTATGTTCTACTGCGTAGCAATCGTTTACGGTTATGACTAACAGGCGCGTTGTCTGGGATAGCTGTTAAAGATAGTAAAAACACAAAGATAGAGTAAATGAACTATTTAACAGACAATGTTAAAAGTAAAGGCAGGACGTTGAATTAGAGCTGATAAAGGTGGCAGTTGCCCAGAAAATATTTCTAAGCTGGGACTAGCTTGCAAATACACAGGGAGACTTTCCACAGACGTATACTTCTTGGAAAAAAAACGGAGTTTGCATGATAGTGTGCCTTTGAATACGGTATCAAATAGTTCAGGTTTATAGTTCTTCTAAGGTGACTATGGTCAACACAAAGTATACAACATTGTTACTGCACTGGTCTTATGGCGTTTTTCTAGAGTTTGCCAGTTTAGTTCATTTAACATTTTGGAAACACTACTGGTGTAGCTGTAGTCATAAACGTATCTTGCTGCTGAATTTTGGACTTGCTCTATTTTGAGGGTTTGAAAAAAATTGTGGAGTAAAGGTTCAGTGTTGCTGAAAAAATGTGTACAAAATATATTTCATATGTAAGTTTTGTGTTCCTTGAGATCAAAAGAGAATGTTTCTGCTTTCAGGAAATTGACAGCTTAAAGAAGACCGTGGACGAAATTGACCAAACAATAAACAAACACAAAGAACGCTTAGCAATTTTAAAGGTCAAAGAAGGTAAGAAATTGTACAGACATTTGGTTTTTGGTTTGTGTTAAATACTCACAAACATGCATACGTATAGTGATATTTAACACACAAGGTTTCAGTAAAAAGAACCAATGTCTTTTACTACATGCCGTAACTAGCATAATTACACAACACGCTATATTATATGTTTGTAAAACAGAATTTCATTATGTTCTGCAGTTTTTTTGTGTTTAAATGGTGCTATTTCCCATCGAATACACCTAAATGTAAATGTAATTGTTTTAATATGTGAATTACAGGTACATAACATCTGATTTACCAGAACAATGTCTCGTTATACAAGATAGAGCTAGGCATATTGCGGTTTCACAAAGTAACTCAAATAACAAGAACATGAAATTAATTTATAATTATATTAAAGATATCTATTTCGGCCCCGAAGAAGTTTGCATGTAGCAACGATACTATACATCTTATAAAAATATAAGGCCAACCCGACCACGCACGTGGATGGTGATAAATATTAATGGAAGGTTAGAATTTAAAAAAAAAGAATGAAAATTGTTTGAGGGAGCGCGGTGGGGGTGACCGGGTTAGGTACAAAGTTTCACATGTTGATAATGATATATATCGACGGAAAATAGCAAATGAAAAAAATGTTGGTGACGGTGCATTATCGGGGTGATTGTGGGTGACTGGGTGGAGAAGCGAAGTGGAAGGGAGTACAACTTTGCGTGTTAATAGATATTCATCGAAGTTTTAAGGTTTAAAGAAAAAGAAAAAAAACATTGTAGGGAGGGGGAGGGGGTGACCAGGGCGGTTGGAGTGGCCGGGTGTGTGGGTACACAACTTCACATGCTGATAATAAATGTTCATCGAAAAAAAAATGAAAGAAGTTTGATGAAATTCTATAAATTGGTTAGTTTGGTATATACAAATTTGTGGAGTTTAAGCAATTAAAGGGTAATAACTCTGAAGTTCCTGACGAAATTGCGTGTGTACTACCCACATAATGGTAATCTAAATTCAATATAAGACTCTTTCACTGGTTGCGGGTAAAAATGGGAATAACCGGCACGAGGGTAACTGTTATGGCGGTAACGAGGCTCCTGCCTATTATACAAATATGTGGATTCTTAAACAATTAAAGGGCAATAACTCTGAAGTTCCTGACGAAATCGTGTGTGTATTACCCACATAATGGTGTTCTTAATTCAATTATTTAAGTTTCATAACTTAGGTCAAATATGTCACAAGCTATGATGCTGAAATTGTCATATTTATATTATCCTATATAGGTAACACAATAAACTACTAATGGGTCAGTCACACTACACCGTATAGCGTTTACGGACGTCCAACGTATAACATTTTTTCAATCCGTTCGTGTCCGTTAGTAGTGGTGATTTAAATTCATAGTTTAAAAAAAGAAAAAACATTGCGGGGAGGGGAAGGGGGTGACAAGGGCGGTTGGGGTGGACGGATGTGGTTACACAACTTCACCTCCTCGATGATAAATGTTCATGGAAAAAATGAAAGAATTTTGATGAAATTCTACAAATTGGTTAGTTCGTTATATACAAATATATGGATTTTTAAACAATTAGAGGGAAATGTCTCTGAAGTTCCTGTACTACCCACATAATGGTGATCTAACTTCAATTCAAGTTTCATATGTTAGGTCAAATATGTCACAAGTTATGAAGCAGAAAATGTCATATTTATTGTACCCTATATAGGTAACATTAGAAACTAAGGACCAGATTTCTATTGTTACTTGAGCAATCTGACGGCGGGAAATGATAACATAGTTACAGACGTTTAAGCAGCACACGATAATACAAAATGAAAAAAAAATATCGCAATTGTAATCCTAAGTGGCAGTACGCCTAGTGTGCACGAGAAAATAATCGCCGTAGTGTGCCAAAGTAAAAGAAAGCAAATGAATTGTTTTAACATGTTTGCTTGTTTGCTTTTGGTTTAACGCCGTTACAACAGTATTTCAGTTATACTGCTCATTCTAAAACACAAACATTCAAAATCTTTTAACGTGTTCTGATTTACAGCGTTTTAGGACTGTCGCTAACAATTTTAAAAGTGACGATCCAGACAATGATAGAAATTTGGACATTTTAAACATTTGACAATCTACTATTTTCAATAAAGCATAGGAAAGGGTTTCGGACGAGTGATTGATATCACTGATTGACCGGTGAGCTCAGTTGTTAATTGAGCCTGACATTGTATGTTTTCCTCTACTTGTCTCATGAATTGATATGCCGGTGACCTAATATTCAATATATTTGGCAGAACTATACAGACTTAGGTTAATATTATAATGGCAGTGTGTTTATTCAATACTTCCTGGGTTTCTAAAGTTACTAAGAAATTGTGTCCAAAAAAGATTCCTTGCAATGATGATTGTTTGAATGACGTTAAAGTAAAACAATTATGATTAACATTTTTGTCAACCCTTTTTTCAGACATGCGTAATGAACTCGCTGAGTATTATGCGCAAAACTATTTCCATGTGTGTGTAACACCCGTCATAAAAAGACCAATAGGGAATATAGATGACATGTTCTTCGAGCTAACAGAAACTGAACCACCATTTCTGGAGGAACTACTGCAGAAGAAACTACGGACGCATCATAGGTATTGCACCATATTCCACACAGATTCACAATTAAAAGAACAGCATGCGATTGGTGAGAATTCATACAAATCAGTTTTTACTCGGAAAAATAACTTATATCAAAATATTGTAGTAACTGGTGATAGACACTCTGGCACAACGACTTGGTGTTGGAATCTGTTACACAAATGGGTGACTGCGAAAGCAAAAGAGGTAAAGAGTGGTAGTACAAGATACAGTACTGATGTTAATGGGAGAGAAAGTGATGAAACGAGTGAAGGAGAAAATAAAGTTAGTGAGGATGAATTGTTTCTTAAAATGTTTGACATTGTTCTTTACATACCGCTAGCAAACCATTCAAAACATGAAACTCTTCCTGAACTTATAAGAAACAGTCCCGAATCCCCATTTTACCAAAATGAAGATAAACTGTCCAAACTTGAAGAGATATTGCGTTCCAAAGAGAACAAATGTCTGATAGTGCTTGACGATTTACAACCACTATATGTAGACGAGCCCATTCGAAATCCTGACAAACAAGGTATGGATAACTGTTTCTTTGTTTCAACATCATTTGCAAATGCACATTGTCCTCCAAATTTTGAAATAGACGAGTTTGACCGATTTATAAGCATTAAATGTATAGGAAACATCTACAAACTACATGCAAATTTTGCCTCTAAATTTCTAAAACATCAAGTAATGAACGGCAGAAATGAAATTAGCAATGAGGGACAAATAGAAAAGGTGCTTATTGACACTTCATATTTAGCGAACATAGAGTTCACTTCATTTGTTGGAGGTGGTCTACCAGTTTTCATTGTTTTTCTTATTCTAAACTGGATAGAAAGGGGAAACATTGAAAGGACTCGGGCATTAAACTACGCAGCAACGACTGACTACATCATACACTTAGCAGCAAACGAAATGACAGGAACTCTTTGTAAAATTAAAAACTACGACTCCTACAAGCATTTATGGACAGATCCAATGGCGAGGTTACCCGACTGTTTTGATCAGTATTCAAAACTTAAAGAATACGCTGGATTGATTTTAAAACTGGCAAAAAACGTATTTCAACACATATTTGCTTTAGGAGAGAAAGACCTCACTCAAGATGAGTCGGCTTTACTGTACAAGATGGGTTTACTCATTAAATCTGGCAATGAAAACAAATTACAAGGGCATGACTGTTCTTTTGATGTCTTTCTTTCTGCATTGTATCTGGTTGTCTATACAAATGCAAATGACGACAAGTTGATACACGCTTTGGAAGCACACTGTGAAACTTATGATAAAATGAGGACGATGGAAGCTGTTCTTATATTTGCAAGCGGTATCGACCCTAAGATAGTGAGCATACTATCGTTTAGACTGTATCCGTGTGTAAAACATGGTGAGGAAATAGACAGGTTGTTCAAAAACCCCTTTGAAAAATGTAAAGAAGAAATGTCTTGCTTCAGTGAGTCGTATCCGTCTTCTGAACATCCTATTTTCACCACAAAGATTTGTTTGTCGGATGCTCAAACATGCGCTACGTGGGAATGTAACTATGAAAGAGTTACAGAAGTGCATTTAAATTCAACAGAAATTCAAGATCACGTTCTTGCTTGTTTGCGGAAGTCAAGAAATGTGAAAGCTATCAACTGGTTCATACCTACTGCAAATATGGAAACATATCAGCTTGAATGGGTTACTGACGTGCTTTCTTCTTTTAGTGCCTTGACGGTTTTAACTTTGTCAGGATGTGGGTCCACCTGGACCCCAAACTGCATCAAGACACAAGATATTGATCTTCTGGGTTGTCGCTATATTCAACACATTTCGTTGGAAGTAATGTCGTGTAGAAATATTTATGTGAACTCGAACAGTCTTGTGTCAATATTTATTAGCGACATTTGTAAGTGTGCTGTTAAGATACAGTCTTTAAACGTCTGTACCGAACAAGAAGAATCACAGATAATTTACAAGAGAGTACATGAATCAGACATTCAAGATAACTTTACTATGCCTGCACAAACTGTGGACAACGATGAAAAAACACTGTCGGTAGTCGGTAGCGAAAAGGACAAACAACTTGCAGATAGCATTAAAGAAGTATCAAACATAAACACATCAGTACATTGCGACAAAACACAGACATTAAAACTCGCTGAAACTAAAAATGAGGACAATGAAAAGTGTCCGTTAAAATCACAATTGTTTAAGAAAAAGGAAAGCAAAACTGAAAACAATGAACAAATGGTCATGAATCCGACAAATTTGGGACATATATTTTGCAAATACATGAAGGACTGCAAGTTAGAATTTGTCCATGGTCCTAAACAGTTCCAGTCTGTTATACTAACAGAGTGTCACAGAAGTGACATTGTCATAAAGTTTCAAGATCAAGAACGCATTTCAACCATACCGGAAGAGGCGACTGTCTGCTTTAACAAGACAATTAAAATTTCAGAGTGTTCCTTCACAAGGCTTATTTATTACTTTGAGCAAAACCTTCCAAATGCAGACACAGAACTGGAGGTAGTAATTGACAGTCTAGAGTACGGGCGAAACCAACGTAGTGGTTTGTTCTCTAACACTAGATTGAATGCCATTGAAGTCACACTTTGCCATTTGTTAGATGATGCGGAAGTAGAGATGACGTTTCCATCAAACGTTTCAGATGAAATGAAAACTCCTGAAATCGATTTATCAGTAGATATTGTAGAAATACCAAAACTAAACTCTGTCACGCTATTAACTTTGCTAGGGCAGATGCCTAAGTTAAAGCGTTTGACTTGCAAAAATATATCCTCGAGGCTTTGGGGAGTCATTGGAACAGTCTTACCAAAGATACAGGAATTAGAATTGTTGTCTGTTGAAAATCAAACTGATATTCCAGCCTCATTTATTGAAAGCATTAAGTACTTAAAAAAACTTACTACATTTGTCATTGGAGGCAACTGTCAAGGAACTTCAAATGAAAACAGAATTTCAAATAAAAGAAGGGCGGGAATAAAGGAACTGGCGAAAAGTCTGCCTTCTCTGCAAAATGTAGAGCATATAGATATTTCGAATCTTGAGATATGGCCAAAGCTATCTCTGTCCTATTTATCAAAAGCGGCACCTGAAGTGAATTCTGTAAAATGCCATTTGAAGTCTGAATACGATATAGAGATGATGTGTGGTGTTGTACGCAGTCTTCCACGACTTAGAAGTCTACATTTAGAATGTGATACCGGCGAAGATGTTGAAGAACTACTTCTTGCCCTGGAACAACTTAAGGAATTACGCCATTTATCATGCTCTGGAATATCCTTTGACGAGTCGTTCCCTGAAAATACTTCAACCATTGACCTGTCCGGCATTCAGTCATTCAGAATAGACTGTACCAAATCGTGGAATGATGATGTGCCTTGCATTATTAATTATCTTCCATGCATGTCGCATTTAACAAATCTATCAATACAGGCATTTTTGTCTGAAATGTCTTGGGCTTTACTAGCCAGTTCACTTCCACATTTGGACAGTCTTCAAATAGTTGAATTAAGCAGTTTGCCAAGGCATGTAATACCAGCAGCAGTGCTTGAGTCGCTGAGTCTTGTCAGAAGTCTAAGGAAGCTTATTTTAAACTTTCAGCTTATGTCACAGGAAGAATTAAACCATGCTATTTCCAAGCTGTATCAGTTGGACACTCTAGAGCTTGTATATCAGACATTGTATTGCTACGCAGACCTATCTGGGCTATTAAAAGCTCTATCAAAGCTTGTAAACTTACGCGAGTTAAGTGTTATTGCCCATCGGTATAAAAATCCAAAGAAACATACAGAACTTGCTGCAGTTTTACCGAATCTCAAAAATCTTGAGAAGCTTGCTCTCGGGCATATGGTGCGTACACCCTCTGTATTACTCTCTCTACAGCATCTTCCAAACCTTCAGTATCTGACCCTTCCAGGCTTCAGAGCAGCTGAGTGGCTTTCCTTCGGACAGTCTTTACCATATTTAAAGAGGCTTAAGTCATTACAAACTTCCTTAAAGGGAACGTTAGCACCTGCTCCGAAATATTGGAGGAAATATGCCGAAACAGGAGCTTTGGCGCTTTATGGAACTGACGATGAACTGTTGTAAAGTTTACAACATAATTATATCATAAACCTTTCAAATCATAGTTTCCGTTAAATGCCAGTTCTATCACCTTTCCGTATAACGTTTGAAACTGAAACAGTAGGAAATGGCTATCAAAATTATTCAAAGACAAGCGTCAGAAGAAAGATTGAGACTATATGATGGGTTTTGAGGGAAAGTAATAAACTTCATTACTGTAGTGACTCCGCAGCAATCCTCTACTGCCCTCTCCCACCCACAATCCAATCTTGAAACGTGTATGTGTGAACGAAGAAAGTGTTTTGTGTGCATTGGGTCTACCGTTTACGTTCGTGTTGAATTGTTATCATGATATTGTTGATTAAAAACCTCAATTTCTAAGGGATTTTTTAAGATTTAGTTCCGCTTTCCGTTTTCTCAAACTTTACATTGGCGAAATTTGTGTGTAACGTTATATGAAAGTATCTGTTATTGTGTGCCAGAAAATTACAGATTATTGCATTCTTAATTTATTGTTGATTAAAGATCTATAAATCAGATCACCATTGTTAAAATCCAGGTTGTTTTCATAACGAATAAATGCAATTTGGACGTTTTTCTCTTCTTTAACTTGAAAGTTGTCCTAGTTAGGTCTGTTACTCCGTGTTATTTTGCCCATTTAACAAGATCATTTTATGATTTAGTAAAACTATGTTATTTTATAATTAAGCGGTAATTACGGCAATAATTTTGTATATATGTAAACCAAGGTCAAATAGGTTGTTTTTATATACAGTCATAATAAAAGGGTCAACTACCCATCTTTTCCTTTTATTAGAGTTATGTATGTTGTTATAAATATCTATTTCATTTCATAACGTAGTTTGATTATTTATGTTTTATGTGGTGCATGATAATCATGTATTTACATTGTCTGTTATTTTAATACAGTCCAAACTGACCTTGCATTCACCTTGACTAAGCGGTCACCTTTCTTTAAAAGTCCCGACATAAATCATTTATTGCCGCTAAACATGGAGACCGTTTATTCAAGGTGACCTTAAGGTCAGTTTGGACTACATATGTCTTTATGCATTATACCAGTGCATAATCTGTGCATGTTGTAAAAATTAGATGTCAAGGTACAGATGTCATATCTTACTTTATTGATATTTTAGGATTAACCGTTATTTTAAAGATGAGACTGTATCTAACAAACTATTTCCATTAGACTTTTACGACGTAATGTATATGTATACGACTACATGCTTATATTACCTACTTCGGACAAAAGTGGATATTGTCTCAAGACAACAACAAATAACGTATTATCTGTTGATAATACTTTAAGTCTCATAGTCATGGTACATTTGAGGTTCAGGACCCTAAGAAGTGGTCTTGCATATCGCCATTTTGAATACTGAAATATTATAAACAAATACAATATTTCATAATGATCGAATATATGTGCCCCTTCTTACGCTCGACCTCTAACTTTCGCTCCGTAGATTTGTCTCTCGGTGTGATTTTTTACACAATTTGGAATCACAACCATATTTCATAGGAAACTTGGAGAAATCAAACTATTCATATCTATATTAAAGCGATAACCATTAGAAAAGCAGGGGCGATGTCTAAAAAGTTCATAAGAGATCCAATGTTAAACTTAATATCTTAGTTATAGAGACAAAAATCGGGAAATTTATTTTAAAATCTGTTAAGACATTTTGCTCACTTCGTTATCAATAGATACTACTGTTACCAGTACTTAACATATCCTACTGCCTCCCAGCCCAGGTCAGTTTGCAATAAAAATGGAATAATCTGGCTACAATTAAAAGACATCCTGGAATATTTAACAAAAATACGATCGTTCCGCTCGCATTAACTACAAGTATTCTATTCTGGTCCATAATTATGCTACACAATCAGTATGAAAGACAGTATTGTTATAATTTAGTTTTAATTTCAACAAGGATATCTACGTATGTATTGGTTCTCGATGTCCATTCAAACTAAATTTAAGAATGGCATGTCAAACTTTTACCTTTATGCCTTTAAATGTATACATCGTAATAAGCTTTTATTGTGCCTAACATGATGTTTCACATATGCCTTTCATGCAATTATACATGTTATTTATGGATGGAAAAGGCGCACAGAACTGCTTCTCACAGTAGTAAAATTAATTCCTTTTATATGGATGTTTCGCACAAAGTTTTCTATGTACGTAAATGAAGGGGGAAACGAGTCTGAGCAAAATATGACTGCCCAAGCTCTTCTAATTGTCTGATGGCCGCCTCCAAATTATTGAATCTGAAAAAAAAACAAAAAAACAAGGAGCTGCGTTCAATAAACGCTTGATGCCCCCGGTGGCATCCTTGTCGATACAAAGCAACCTAAGTCCAAAACGAGGTCAAGGTCAAACTGAGGTCAGGTGATGTTTGAAGATGAGGAATGGTCACAGGTTACATCTGTATTAGTATCAATTCATTCTTGTAAGCGGTATTAATGCTAGACGAAACGGTCCCATTTGGTTAACCAAGAGATGGCCCATATAAAGCAACCTAAGTCCAATATGAGGTCAAGGTCAAGGTCAAACGGAGGTCAGGTGATGTTTGAAGATGAGGAATGGTCACAGGTTACATCTGTATTAGTATCAATTCATTCTTGTAAGCGGTATTGATGCTAGACGAAACGGTCCCATTTGGTTAACCAAGAGATGGCCCATATAAAGCAACCTAAGTCAAAATGAGGTCAAGGTCAAGGTCAAACTGAGGTCAGGTGATGTCTGAAGATGAAGAATGGTCACAGGTTACATCTGCATTAGTATCAAGTCATTCTAGTAAGGGGTATTGATGCTAGACGAAACGGTCCCATTTGGTTAACCTCGTACGGACGGGCGGACGGACAGGACGATCACTATATGCCTCCCGCATCAGTAGATGCCGGGGGCATAAAAATCTAGCAGCAGTGTTTTTATTCCTCGGGCGTCAGAGACCCGTGGGCATACGGTACCCGTCGTACGTCCGTCCATCACCGTGAATAACTGTCGTTTTCAGCACCTCATTTAAATCAAATAAAACTTGATCTAAATCATCAACAGCAAGTTTGCATGTCTCTTTTCTCTAGACAACAACGAATAACGTACCATTAGTAAATTTAATAATACTAAGACTTATAGTCGTGACACAGCTGAGTTACACCACCAAAGGAAGAACTGATCTTGCTTATCATACGGCTAGGTTATGCGCCAGACTTTTTATCACTTACGTACCTGTTTTAACTTTGTATGTAAACTGGCTGCCTTACATGTTGAGAAAAAAAATCAGACAACACCAAAGCATAGAATGAAAGGATTGTTTCACATGAAAACTGAACAGCATGCATATAAAACATGTGTATTACTTTACAAAACTGTTATCGGCACTTTGATATATACATTTAATTCCGAAAAAGGACTGCATAAAGGGACACTCTTACAAATTGCATTCGTTTTAAAAGGGGTACAGTTTTTTCAGAATATTTTATGTATCCATCTTACAGGACAGTGAGGTAAAATATGTAATGGTCAGGTAGATTGTTAGTAAAGATTTTGTTACTTTATCAAATATTTCTGTTTTGATGATATCATCAGCAGTACTCCTACATATACATTTACGTATAGTCCGTTTTATTTGACCTAGCGGGGCGGAGTTAATCTCTGACACATGCAAATAATGGTAATCTCAAGAAACGAGCAAAATAGGTAGAGCAATATAATTGTTTCATTCCGTTTTCTTCGGTAACCAACGACTAAATTTCAACGCTACGTTGGTTTTATGCAGTACATACCCTGCACAAAAATGTAGTGGACCGTCGCGAAACCACGCCCCGCCAGGTCAAATAAAATGCACTATAGTCGTGTACATTTCCAGTCTGTTGTTAGCTTTAAACAATACATATTTTAAAGAAAGTGATAGCCGTATCAAGGGGGAAAACATACTACTCTGTCTTGTCATGTCAATCATGTCGTTACGGCCTCTGTCACGACACAGTAATTTGCAGATACTGTTTCAAAGGACGAAGAATTTTGTTTTAATTAGATGTTTGAATATCGCCTTTTTATCTATACTTTATTTAAATGCACTATAATTATGTAATACCGGTAGGTGACTTTTGTGTTGTTTTTTATTCTTCCTACTTTTGTGTATTTTATTATTCCTACTTTTGTGTATTTTATTCATCTGTTATGCTTATACGTTTAAATATATTTGTGATATCGTGTTGCAGTGGTAATTATATACTTAAGAACGAAAGTTGTTCATATTGAGCAAAAACATTGAAAAGGATCAGAGGCGCGTAGAAAATTAATATAACCTATTTTGAAATGTGATACTAGGCAAAACAATTCATTTACTCAACATATTCTAAAACGATTAATGAATTTGATCCAGAAACAGGCTTCTATACACTTTTCAGTAGCTCCACTTTCTAAATCAGGTTTTGCATGACAATCGACAAGACAATAACAGTTAATATTGTTTGCGTCCATAATTTTGTGTAAGGCCTAAAAAAATCTTTGTTTCCGGTAACATGATCAAAAAAATTAGGGTAGGTAGGTCGGATTTTTTTTTTTTTTTTTTGGATTTTTTTTATTTAGGGAGACTTTTCCGAAATTATTTTTGTGTCAAAAAATGAATACAAATAAGGGGATTATGCCTTTAGGGCATCAGTAAGTTGATTTCTAACATCACTGGCAATGTTTAAAGCATAAAAAGTGCAGTTTTGCAACTTTTTGTTAAAAAGTTGTAAACAATATTCTCCAAGGCCATAAAAAACATTTAGGGTCGGGCCAAAAATTTAGGGAAGGTCGGGATACCGGAAACAAACATTTTTTTACGCCTAAACGAGCAATCTAAAGCAGAAATAGTAAAATAACAATATGCACCGTGCAGAAGAATTAAGATTTTTTTTTCAATATAGCATGAGGTGTGTCCTGCAGGATCTTATGTAGTTTATAAGACAGAGGTGAATAGCTCTACTATCACAAATGTTGGACACGATACAACTGCAACAGTCGTTTAATGTGTGAAACTGATTCGGATAGTGATACTACAAAATATGCTTTTGTTTCAATTTTATTTTTTATTGTTTGTTAATGAATAGATTAGATTTTTACATTTCAATTCAGTCAATATGCACTCACATAACGTACTCATCATCTCATGTCTCTGGTATGTTCTGTTATTTGTTAATCGTGACCAAACTCGTACAAAGTGATCTCCCTTGCCGCTTCGATGTATCAATGAGTGGAGCGGCAAAGGAGATCACTGCGTAGGGGAACTTTTGTCCTTAAAGACCCACTGCAGAATAAGTGTATTCTTTTGTGTTTCCATAATGGTAATTATAAATGATTAGCATAAACAAACTGACAAGTATCTAGTTGCAAACTAATATGACAGTGGCATATAATTAAGCAAAGATAAGTCAAACCTGTCTATAAAAAAAAACACCCTTGGGAGAGACAAAAAGTGGTCTTTATTTGGAGGTGTTCTTTATTCACAGGTTAAAATATACTGTAAATGTTAAAATGGGAAACAAAACATATGGTCTTTGGAGCCAGGTGGTCTCTTTTCATAGGTGGTCTTTGACACAGGTTTGACGGTAGTGTGTTGAATGTCTAAACATGTTATTGAATTAATGTAGCAGTATACATAGTACTTGGCGTAGTAGGTTATGTCTTTATAACAGTTATTGTTTAAAACTGTGCTGATAAGACATCGGCTGAATAAAAACTTAGACATTTCCTAAACTGGCCACCTATTGTATAGCTGTATTATAATGCATTATCAGAACGATATTGATAAAGTTTGTGTGTGTGTGTGTGGGGGGGGGGGGGGGCAATGTCACTATGTTGTTGTGGGTCTTTAAATGTATGTTCAATCAATAATGTAACTTTGCCTATTTTCAGTAACTGATTGTGTTATATACTTTGTTAAACTGATTTTAGCAATAACAGTAGTAGTTGTACGAATTTGTTGTGAGTTTCGTTTTAAACTTTGATTTATTTAACATTGTCTAATTTAATTCCTGTGAACTAATACTTTCAGCAAAACAATTATTATGTGTTTTATCGCTTATAATGAATGTTTTATAGGATTTAATGTCCACGTCGTATCAAATTTGTGTGTCATGAATAAGACATTGATTGTTGAAATATCGTTTACATTGTCTAATATTTAAGGTTATACTAAACCTAACTTTGGTCATTGAAAACATAAACAATTATTACATATATAAACATTATATGAACATACATATATGTAACTAAACATTAACTAGTTTATGTGATTTAACAGAATTATGCATTAGATTTAAAATAGTACACACTTTATACTGGTATATGTAAACAGTAAAAATGTGCACTACCACTAAACAAGAGGCCCAAATTGGTCTAATTCAAGCCCCAAATTGAACAACTTTTTTTGATGCTACATACTAGGTTTGATGAAATTCCATTGAGTGGTTCAAAACAGTTATTAAACGGTATTTTTACTTAAAATATATTTTGATAACGTAAAATGACCAATGTTTCTGATTACCACATATGTTAAAGCTTGACTGTCAGCTTTACATGTTGGGAGTTATGTTTATGTTTGAAATAGTAGTTGTTGTTGTTGTAGCTGCCATTTTATAACGTTTAAACTGTTTTGTCAGTTTTTATTCCTATGTAGTTATTTTATCTACAATAAATCATACTTCAAATATATCATTTATTTAGCATTTGAATAAACTAACTGCAATGAAATAATATTCTGATGGCAGCCATTTTGGATTTCAATAAATAGAGAAAATGTCCATGGTGCACAAAGCGACAGCCATCAGATGGATATTACATATACAACACAGAACAATTAAACCTTGAAGATATCACACTTCATGGTTCCAGTACTATTTTCAAAGCAAACGGCGTTGCAATCTGATAATGGCGGCCATTTTGAACTACTTAAACATAGTTGATTCTCATTTACTGGAAATACAAACTTAAGTATATTACATTTCAAAAGTAGAACTGTTAGAGCTGTTTTCAAATAAGACCTATAACAGTATATGTCAATGGCATACACTGCCCTGCACATTGCATTATGAACAGCTCATTAAAAATGTGTGCATCATTTCACTATTTTTTTAAATAATTGGCTGTGACTTAACATCTTTTTCGAAATAAATATTACAGTATAAAGAAATACGTTCTTTGTCTTCTTGATGCACCTAGTTCTTACCGTATCAAATTACGCTTTTATATTGCTCTGTTATTGCCCCTGTGAATTTGGCCTTAAGAAAGACCGAGTAGAGTTCTCCACCTTTCAAATTTCATCTTTTATACAGAAACGCTAATTGCCACATTGTTTATCTGCTCTAAGCCTATTTCCTTCCTTAGGCACTGTTGTAAAATATCTAAGACCTTATTTCATTTGTGTCCGTTATTTCCACCTTCTGACCATACAAGTACCTTTATCTGCAACGTTGTATTCAGCTCGAGTGGATTTCTCCAGGTCACTAGCTTAAAATATATAATAGGTGTATCAAAACTAAAATTATTGAGCGAAAATGATCTGGTTTGAACACTCACCCATCCCATGAGCAACGACATAGATCTACCACATTGTAATAACCAGGGTTTTTTATTATTTTTACTTTTATAGCTCTGTGGCACATAAATCTGAAAAAAATTCAAACATTGATGCCACAGATGAAATTTGGTAAAGACATAAAGGACTCTATGAAAAGAAGTCACTTAAAGACTTTTTCTATGTTCACTGTAAAGCTTTTAATATATCTGTTACAATGATAAAACTTTTTATCTCAAACTCCAGGAACTTGCAACAAGCCTAGGCTCAAATTTATGCTGTTACTATCGGACCTCTTTTATTAAAAGGCTTGTTACCTAAAGACATTTTCCCCATGTTTACAACTATAAATTCTTTTGGCAATTTGAATACAACTATAATTTGTAGCTAAACTATTTAACATGACCAGCCAAAATTGACTCCTTTTATTGGAAGTCCAAGATAGAGTGAATTTCTTCATTCAGTATTTTACTGTCCATTACATTACTGAAAAATAATGCTTGGATATAATATTGAAACTTTCATGAAACAATTCAATGACTTTTGAAGTGATTTCCATTGACTTGCTATATCTTTCAGTACCTTACTACTTAACTATTACCAAAAGATACATAAAGAAAGATTAAACCCGCTTGAAACAATCAAAACTAATCCTCAAATGTAATATTATAGCCGTTTGTAAGACACGTATGCCCCTATGATGGTGTGTCCCATTTTCAGTCCCATGATCACTATGACCTTGACTTACTAATAAAACATAAGGGGTCACTTACTTAATAAACCCATCATGCTATCAAGTTTAAAGTACTGTGTCAAGTGGTTCTGAAGTTATTAACCGTTAGCCTGCTGGCGGCAAGTGGTTCTGCCTTTGCGACCAGTGCAGACCAAGATCAGCCTGCACGGCCATGCAGGCTGATCATGGTCTGCACTGTTCGCTATTCTGTCAGTAAATTTTCAGTAAAGACCCCTTTGATGAACTAGTGGTACTGCCCAAATTGAATGATCGATCAGTCCATTTTAGAAAATTAGCAGGCTAAAGGTTAAGCAGAAACGTTTCCAAGGGTCATGCCCTTGTGATCATGGTCTTTGATTCACTGACCCCCAAAACAATTGGGGTCATCTACTTCACTAGCTAAGTCATGTTATTAAGTCTGAAGTACTTGTTCAAGTGGTTCTCAACTAATTAAGCAGAAACGTTTTTCAAGGTTCAGGCCCTTGTGACCTTGACCTTTGATTTACTGACCCCCAAAACATTAGGGGTCATCTTCTTCACGAGCAAAGTCATGCTATCAAGTTTGAAGGTTCTTCGTCAAGTGGTTCTCAACTTCCTTTGCAGAAATAGTTTTCAATGTTCAGGTCCTTGAGACCTTGACCAATGCCTAACTGACCCCTAAAACTACGGTGATCATCTGCTTCAAAAGACCCAATCATGCTAAGTTTGAAGCCAAGTGATTCTCAAGTTATTAAGTGGAACCCATTTTGAAGGTTCAGGCCTCTTTGACCTTGACATCAAAGTTGGAAAGTCGCCATATGACCTATAATCGTGTCGGTGCGACGTTAAACCCAACTAAAGAAATAAATAATACTGATCCGAAAAACGATAGTGGTAATTCACTTCATAGCCCAATTATGCTTGCAATTTTGAAGATTCTGGTTCAAGTGGATGTTTAAAATATTTAGGTCCCTGTGACCCGGACTTTTGACTTACTGACCCTCAAAAACAGTGGGGCTCATCTACTTCATAAGCCCAATCATGCTTTCAAGTATGAAGGTTCTGGGTCAAGTGGTTCTAAAGATTTCAGGGTTCAGGCCCTTGTGTCATTGGCCTTTGACTTACTGACCTCAAAAACATTGCGGATCATCTACTCATAAGCCAAATCATGCTTTCAAGGTTGAAGGTTCTGGGTCAAGTGGTTCTCAAGTTATTAAGCAGACACTGTTTTCAAGATTCAGGGCCCTGTGACCTTACCTTTTGACCTCCAAAATAATTGGGGTCATCTATTTCATAAGCCTAATCATGCTACCAAGTTTGAATGTTCAAAGTCAATAGTTCTCAAATTTTTGAGCGGAAACCGTTTCAAGGTTCAGGCCCCTGTGACATTGACCTTTGACTTAACTAATCTCAATAACAATAGGGAATTTTCATGCCATCAAGTTTAAAGGTTCTGGGTCAAGTTGTTCTAATGTTAATGAGCAGACACTGTTTTCAAAATTCAGGACCGTGACCTTAACCTTTGACCTATTGACCTTCAAAATAAGTGGGGTCATCAACAAGTATTTCATAAGCTAAATCAGGCTACCAAGTTTGAATGCTTAAGTGGTTCTTAAGTTATTGGGTGGAAACAGTTCGCTCTACAGACAGACGGATAACCAGTGTGACCAACAGATGCAAAGCAATATATCTTCAAAGAAATGCCATAATAACACTTTAACATCATAATTTATGCAGAGGCAACTAATTTTATTCTTTTTATGTAATTTGACAGAGTTGATTTTCACCCGCAATCCACCTATACTTATAGCTCAAATTAAACTTAGCATGGTGTGTGTTGGAGTTTCACCAAGGGGGGATTACTTTAAAATTTATTCACTGTCCCATGACTTTGGAACATTGTGGGGATACAAGTGAGGTTGGGTGTGCACCATAAACCGGTTTAAGCTCCCCAGTGCTGTTTTGCCACTGACCGTTCCAAGGTGATGCCCCACTGTGTTCCTTTGTTTGTTCGTTTAGTCCACGTGTGTTTGCTTTGTATGCGGGTGTGTGTTGGCAGTGTACTGCATGCTGTGGGTTTCGTTTTGGGGAGGCTACATTTTTGGAACATGGCATTCGTTTGATATTTATCCTTGTTTTTTTAGGTTCATGTTTCTAACTAACACATTTCTAAACAGCAACTTAAATGTAAAAAAAATCTATTCTTTTTATTTCTTTCTATTATATACACAACATGTACATCTTCCTGAGGTGCATTTACTAGTAAAAACTACATTCAAATACAATAAATGCCTTTAAAAGTATGACAAAAATGCCTTACATTATTTAAATAACTTAGATAATAAATAAAGTTGCCAAAACAGATTTTATTTGGTGTAAAATGTATGACATGGTTTTAATTTTACAACATCTGTCACAAAACATTTTCAGTCTCAAATTAGTTCAATAATGAAACTTTATTTTTCATTTATATCTAAATTGCGCGTTTAAAACTTTTAAAAATGTTAAGTGAATGAGAATTTTTCAAATATCTATTTAGTATTGATGATCAGTCTAAATCAGAATTTAATCTTGAAGTTCTACTAAAATTTGCTATCAACATTTCAATGGCACTAAAAATGATTTATGAAACTGTGAAAAATCTAAATTATCAGTTTAAAGAAACTGTAAAAATGAAAGTTCACTAACATATAACATAACATATAACTTGTATTTTGTATAAGAAGCCTCTGACTTTTTTAAACTTACTGACATATGAAATTTTGCAAGGAACCCTTTTTGTAAAGTCAATACCAAAACAATGGCTTAAAACGATTAACACAACTGAAAAGCCTTTGAAATGATGACCAATATCAACAGTCTACACAAATTTTCTCCAAAAGTTCAAAGCCTGTCAATTGGGCATTTTACTGAAGTTTGTAAATGGACATATTCAATATTTCCACCCGAATTTTAAGCCAATTATTAAAAAAAATAGAAACAAAATCCCAAAGAACAGCAGGTTGTAAAATACATATGCCTTCCATGATTGTCTGTTCCACTTTAAGTCCAAAGAACACTTTAACCCCAACCTTTGATCTATTGATCCCTGAAAGAATAGAGGTCATCTTCTTACCACATGCAAGCATCCTACGACATTTGAAGGCAGTAGGACCAAGGGTTCTTTATAAGAGAAATATAATATTTTCAATTCTGGGGTTACTGTAACCTTGTCCTTCCACCTGCTGGCCCCAAATATAGTAGGGGTAATATTCTGACCGCAGGCAATCATTCTTAGGTTTGAGAACTGAATGACAAAGCAGAAACAGTACTGAGTCTCAACGTCACTGTAATCCTGTCTTTCGATCCCCAACACGTCATTGGTTATCTTCTGTAAGAATGCAATCATCCTATGGAGTCTGTGAACTGTAGGCTAAAGCATCCTTTATTTGATGAGCTGAAACCATTTTCAGTCTCAAGATCACCGTAACCTTGACCACTGACCTATGAATCACAGAGATACTGCAACACCAAGTGTTCAGACCATTTTAGTTGCTACTTACAATTATGCATGGGTAAGACAGTTGTTCCAATTCTTTAGATACACAGTCGGACAAGATTGTTTCTTCTAAATAAAATACGCCTTCCACAGCGCAGTAACAACAAAGAAATGCAGGCATGACCTTACAAAATCATTTCTTTGATATGTGTTTTGCCACAACAGTGTTCAGACGTGAAAGCTAAGGCTCAATGTGAATGTAGTTTGTTTGTTTGTTTGTTTTGTGTTTAACGCCATTTTTCAACAGTATTTCAGTCATGTAATTGCGGGCAGTTAACCTAACCAGTGTTCCTGGATTCTGTACCAGTACAAACCTGTACTCTGCAAGTAACTGCCAACTTCTCCACATGAATCAGAGGTGTAGGACGATTGATTTCAGACACAATGTCTTTAATCAAATCGTCACGGAGAACATTCGCCCCACCCAGGGATTGAACTCGTGACCCCGTGATCCGTAGACCAAGCACTCCCTTCTGAGCTAAGTGGGCGGGGTTTGTGAATGTTGAGACTATTATACAGGAGCAGTGAGACCATACACATATGCTTACAGTTCTGTCCAGTTTGAGTGAATGAAGTTCAACTGTATACAGGAATGATGAAACTATATATCACACTGATACACTAAAAAGAGAATGTACGTACTGTGCATAACAATGTTTAAATGCACAAAATCACAGTTTCTAATGAAATACTGGTGCAACATGATGATGAAATTATAAAAATCACGTTTATTTCAAAGAAGCTAATGCTTGGCCATTAACTGAACAAGAGGACCATGATGGTCCTGAATCGCTCACCTCTTCCCACATGACCCAGTTTTGAGTATGACGTCGTTTTTTCTATTATTTGACATAGTGACTTAGTTTTGAACTTGACCTAGGTATTATCAAGATAAAAATTCTGACCAATTTTCATGAAGATCCATTGAAAAATATGGTCTCTAGAGAGGTAACAAGGTTTTTCTATTATTTGACCTACTGACCTAGTTTTCAAAGGTACGTGACCCTGTTTTGAACTTTACCTAGATATCATCAAGGTGAACATTCTCACTAATTTTCATGAAGATCTCATGAAAAATATGGCCTCTAGAGCGGTCACAAGGTTTTTCTATTTTTATACCTACTGGCCTAGTTTTTGACCGCACGTGACCCGGTTTCGAAACTTACCTAGATATCATCAAGGTGAACATTCAGATCAATTTTCATGAAGATCCATTGAAAAATATGGCCTCTAGAGGTCAAAAGATTTTAATAATTTTAGACCTACTGATCTACTTTTTGACCGCAGTTGACCCAGTTTCAAACTTGACCTAGATATCATCAAGATGAACATTCAGACCAACTTCCATACAGATCCCATGAAAAGTATGGCCTCTAGAGAGGTCACAAGGTTTTTTTTATTATTTGACCTACTGACCTAGTTTTTTAAGGCACATGACCCAGTTTCAAACCTGACCTAGGTATCATCAAGGTGAACATTCTGACCAATTTTCACGAAGATCCATTCAAAAGTATGGCCTCTAGAGAGGTCACAAAGTTTTTCTATTTTTAGACCTACTGTCCTAGTTTTTGACCGCAGTTGACCCAGTTTCGAACCTGACCTAGATATCATCAAGATGAACACTCAGACCAATTTTCATACAGATCCCGTGAAAAATATGGCCTTTAGAGAGGTCACAAGGTTTTTCTATTATTTGACCTACTGACCTAGTTTTTGAAGGCACGTGACCCACTTTCGAACTTGACCTAGATATCATCAAGATGAACATTCAGACCAACTTTCATACAGATCCCATGAAAAATATGGCCTCTAGAGAGGTCACAAGTTTTTTCTATTATTTGACCTACTGACCTAGTTTTTGAAGGCACGTGACCCACTTTCGAACCTGACCTAGATATCATCAAGATGAACATTCTGACCAATTTTCATGAAGATCTCATGAAATATATGGCCTCTAGAGAGGTCACAAGGTTTTTCTATTTTTAGACCTACTGACCTAGTTTTTGACCGCACGTGACCCAGTTTCAAACTTGACCTAGATATCATCAAGATGAACACTCAGACTAATTTTCATACAGATCCCATGAAAAATATTGCCTTTAGAGAGGTCACAAGGTTTTTCTATTATTTGACCTACTGACCTAGTTTTTGACGGCACGTGACCCAGTTTCGAACTTAACCTAGATATCATCAAGGTGAACGTTCTGACCAATTTTCATGAAGATCTTGTGAAATATATGGCCTCTAGAGAGGTCACAAGGTTTTTCTATTTTTAGACCTACTGACCTAGTTTTAGAAGGCACGTGACCCAGTTTCGAACATGACCTAGATATCATCAAGGTGAACATTCTGACCAATTTTCATGAAGATCTTGTGAAATATATGGCCTCTAGAGAGGTCACAAGGTTTTTCTATTTTTAGACCTACTGACCTAGTTTTTGACGGCACATGACCTAGTTTCGAACTTGACCTAGATATCATCAAGATGAACATTCTGACCAACTTTCATAAAGATCCCATGAAAAATGTGACCTCTAGAGTGGTCACAAGCAAAAGTTTACGGACGCACGGACGACGGACGACGGACACCGCGCGATCACAAAAGCTCACCTTGTCACTTTGTGACAGGTGAGCTAATAAACGAAAGCTGCCTACATGAAGAAAACAAAATGTTGCCAAAGACAACAGAAAACATGCATTAAAGTACTATAATCGATAAACAAAATAATAAGAGTCATTCTATATACCTAACTCAACTGCCCATCAATTTGGTGAATCTAAAGGTTTTCATCAATATAAAAGTGATATAACATGAAATGTTCAAACTGAATAAAAATATTTGATGGTTCATTGAAGATATATTATACCTGAAGTTCTAATGTAAAAGTATGAACAACTATCACACAGTATTAAATAAACATAACACAAAAATGTTTGTATGTATAAACAGTGCTGCATGTTAGGTTTAAAATACCACACATGTTGCTTGATATCTACTATAATTGCAGGCTTATATGCATACTGTGAAATCATTAATTTTCGTGGGGGACTAATTTTCGTGGTTGTGTCAATCCACAAAATTAAATCCCAACAAACAAGTAAAATTCCCTATCATTTTATCTTCAAAAGATGAAAACCACAAATTCATATCCCCAAGAAATAGCCGTTGTGGTCAAAACCACGTAAATTCATGCCCAAGAAATTAAATGATTTCACAGTAGTTTATATTTTACTAAGCCAATTAAATATATTTTCTGAGTATTTTCTACATCAATATCAAATGATAAAATACTTTATTGAAAGGTGAGCATAGTACACTGGTTTTTTAAGGTTTAAAAAACTGGAGCGACCACTTAGTAGTCTATAACCAATGTATTCTATGAAATTTATTTATTTATTTGGGTTTTACGGTGCACCAACACAGTATAGGTTATATGGCGCCAAACAGGACTACAAATTTTTGTTTCACATCTCATTTACATCGAAATAAAAACATGAGGTATGGAATCAAAATTTGCATACCTGCTGGAATCACAGAGTTACAGCAAAACCAAGTGTTAAGACCCTATTAGTCGCCTCTTACGATCATGCAAGGGTAAGGCAGTGGTTCCAATTCTTTTCATACACAGATCGTCCCAGAACCACATGGGGCTTATTCTATGAATAGATCATTCTAAACCATAGAATGCAACAAAGCAATGTAACAGAAGATTTTGTTTGACTGTGCCTGTTTATGAAACGTAATGAATGTGCAAAACACCTCATGCCCCCTAACAATGGATTAAGTGGAATTCTATTACCTAACAGTGAAATTTAATGTTCTCCAGGAGTCAAAAGAACCCAAAAATATAACAACACTGAGTCAAAGTATTAGGAGTCAAAACACAAAATTTAATATTCATCTTAAAACCTACAATCCATCAATTAAAACACTCTCCCTTTCTAAAAGATTCATCACACACAATATTTCCTCTTTCTAAAAGATTCATCACGCATGACATTTCCACTTTTTAAAAGATTGACCAAGTACAACATTTCGCCTTTTTAATAGATTCATTAAGTACAACATTTGTTTTTTAAACCATGAATCACTTCTTTTTAACAGATTAATCAAGTCCAACACTTCCGGTTTTCAAACATTAATCAAGCACAGCAATTCTACTTTTAAGCAGCATTAAAATTTTCATCTAAAGATGTCTTTAATATTTCAATCACAAAACAGTTAAGTACATGTGTTATCTAACAAATCTATAATAAGAAAAGGCAAAAACACTAATTTGTAACAAAAATCTAAGCTACAGAAATTCTATGCAGTAAAAACCTTAAATACAGCAACTAAAATTTTACTTGAAAACAAGATGTCCACACACAAGAAAGAGATTAAACCATGCATATTAAATCAATGATTTATCCTACAAAACTTCAACATAGCAAAAGACTACTACTCTGGGCACTACCTATATATTTTTAAGAAAATATGTTGAGGGGAGACAATGTACCAAGGTAACAACTGATCATGATTAGGACTGCTGCAGTTGTATGCCCATAATAATCCTCTCAATTATGCACATACGGATATATTCAACAGTTGTTAGGTAACAACTTTGTTACAATTACTCACTGCATACCTTACTTGAAATTCCCTATTATTCATTTATTCAGTGCTCTCTTACAAACACAAGTTTACTTATCATCAATGGGTTGATAAGTATGTCCAAAACAAGTGATTTAGTGATTGAGTGATTTGTTTTAAAGCCGCATGCCTACAGATCGTTCGACAACAACAAACAAGAGGACCATGATGGTCCTGAATCGCTCATCTCTTCCCACATGATCCAGTTCTGAGTATGACGTCGTTTTTTTCTATTATTTGACATAGTGACCTAGTTTTTGAGCTCATGTGACCCAGTTTTGAACTTGATCTAGATATTATCAAGATAAAAATTCTGACCAATTTTCATGAAGATCCATTGAAAAATATGGTCTCTAGAGAGGTCACAAGGTTTTTCTATTATTTGACCTATTGACCTAGTTTTTTAAGGCACGTGACCCAGTTTCAAACCTGACCTAGATATCATCAAGGTGAACGTTCTGACCAATTTTCATGAAGATCCATTCAAGGGTATGGCCTCTAGAGAGGTCACAAGGTTTTTCTATTTTTAGACCTACTGACCTAGTTTTTGATCGCAGTTGACCCAGTTTCAAACTTGACCTAGATATCATCAAGATAAACATTCAGACCAACTTTCATACAGATCCCATGAAAAATATGGCCTCTAGAGAGGTCACAACGTTTTTTCATTATTTGACCTACAGATCTACTTTTTGATGGCACGTGACCCACTTTCGAACTTGACCTAGATATCATCAAGATGAACATTCTGACCAAATTTTATGGAGATCCATTCACAAGTATGGCCTCTAGAGAGGTCACAAGGTTTTTCTATTTTTAGACCCACTGACCTAGTTTTTGACCGCACATGACTCTGTTTAGAACTTGACCTAGATATCATCAAGATGAACATTCAGACCAACTTTCATGAAGATCCACTGAAAAATATGGCCTTACGAGAGGTCACAAGGTTTTTCTATTATTTGACCTACTGACCTAGTTTTTGAAGGCACGTGACCCACTTTCGAACTTGACCTAGATATCATCAAGATGAACATTCAGACCAACTTTCATACAGATCCCATGGAAAATATGGCCTCTAGAGAGGTCACAAGGTTTTTCTATTATTTGACCTACTGACCTAGTTTTTGAAGGCACGTGACCCACTTTCGAACCTGATTTAGATATCATCAAGGTGAAAATTCTGACTAATTTTCATGAAGATTTCATGCAATATATGGCCTCTAGAGAGGTCACAAGGTTTTTCTATTTTTAGACTTACTGACCTAGTTTTTGACCGCAAGTGACCCAGTTTCGAACCTGACCTAGATATCATCAAGATGAACATTCAGACCAACTTTCATACAGGTCCCATGAAAAATATGGCCTTTAAAGAGTTCACAAGGTTTTTCTATTATTTGACCTACTGACCTAGTTTTTGATGGCACGTGACCCAGTTTCGAACTTAACCTAGATATCATCAAGGTGAACGTTCTGACCAATTTTCATGAAGATCTTGTGAAATATATGGCCTCTAGAAAGGTCACAAGGTTTTTCTATTTTTAGACCTACTGACCTAGTTTTTGACCGCACGTGACCCAGTTTCGAACCTGACCTAGATATCATCAAGATGAACATTCAGACCAACTTTCATACAGATCCCATGAAAAATATGGCCTTTAGAGAGGTCACAAGGTTTTTCTATTATTTGACCTACTGACCTAGTTTTTGACGGCACGTGACCCAGTTTCGAACCTGACCTAGATATCATCAAGGTGAACATTCTGACCAATTTTCATGAAGATCTTGTGTAATATATGGCCTCTAGAGAGGTCACAAGGTTTTTCTATTTTTAGACCTACTGACCTAGCTTTTGAAGGCACGTGACCCAGTTTCGAACTTGACCTAGATATCATCAAGGTGAACATTCTGACCAATTTTCATGAAGATCCATTGAAAATTATGGCCTCTAGAGAGGTCACAAGGTTTTTCTATTTTTAGACCTACTGACCTAGTTTTTGAGGGCACGTGACCCAGTTTCGAACTTGACCTAGAATTTACCAAGATGAACATTCTGACATATTTTCATAAAGATCCCATGAAAAATGTGACCTCAAGAGATGTCACAAGGAAAATTTTACGCACGCACGGACGGATGCACAGACAAGGGACGCTGCGCGATCACAAAAGCTCACCTTGTCACAGGTGAGCTAAAAAATAATTATTTTTTTTAGATATCTTCAAATAAATACTATATTTCTTAAGAAGGCTTTAAAACTTAATTACCGACAAACTTTATATTACGGAAACACATGAGAAGTTGCTGTTTTTACTACTTTTTATGATGAAAGTCGAAAAGCATTTGTCACGCTTTTACTCCAGGTAAACTGTCTCGATTATAAATATCTATCTTTTGAAGTCATTATTCACTACTTCAGCTATAGCGCTATTGGTTACGATGATGGGAAAATGTCTTTATTGCCGCATCTGTCCAGGGTTCGATTCCTGTCGCGGTCATCTTTTTTTCTTGATTTGGAACTTTTAAAATATTTTAGAAACAAAAATTCATATTCTAATGTTCATAATATGACCAAACTTCAATTTGAAAGAAAGATTATTTTTTAGCCAAATCTGGAGGCACGCTGCTTTAACATTTTTATAACATAAGGCCATATAATTTCTAATTTGTACATGCTGTCAGGTGAAAATTTTGACAGCATTGCATAATATTGGCCTCTAAAGATAAAAGCTTTGAAATATTACGTACAACAATATCAGTAGTATTGCAGTAGTCACTATTGACCACAATAATCACCCCTACTACCTACACTCCAGTTCCAAGCATGAACTGTTCTGTTTGCTGCACTCGGACATTAAACACGGATGAACCATTCTGTTTGCTGTACTATAAAGTTCCAAGTATGAATTGTTCTGTTTGCTGCTCTCTGACATTAACCAGATGAACCATTCTGTTTGCTGCACTAAAGTACTAAGGATTAAATGTTCTGTTGGATTTATTCAAGTACATCAAACAAAGAAATATTCTTTTGACTTCGTTTAAAACACTGATGAAATTTTCTGTCAACTGCACTTAATTACCTAGGACGACACAGAATGAAGTGTTCTCATGACTGCACTTAAGTATAGGATGACATGTTTTGTTTGCTGCGTTGAAGAACCAATGATGAAATATTCTGTTGATTGCACTCAAGTACCCAGAATAAAGTGTTCTGTTGGCTGCAAACATTTTGTTTTGATACATTTCCACAACCAAGTGTCTTTCACACAAACACCCTCACATTTAATGGCTGGACCCTAAAAAGAAAGACAAAAATCTCAAATAGAGCTCCTACAAAGACATTTTTTTCTTTATAACAGTACAAATTTGTGCTAAATAATAAACAATGTAATTCATATATATGCAACAACTTATTGCCATTATACTTGTCAAATGTCAACATACAATGGTTGATCCAGAACTATTTGCCATATTTTCTGAAAATATCATAAAAATAAGTTGCATACTTATCAAGATATTGGCATACATTGTAAGTGGTAACAGGAATGACTGCAATTCAATGACATCATTTATTTCAGAACTGAACATTTTTGTCACTAAGCTGATACTAAGATTTAGCACTATTCTGTGAACTGCAACCTGCCATTACATCGTTAGAATTTCATCGCAGATGGCAGAAAAATATCATTTTGTGCCATTATAACATCATATTTGTGCATTATTTTGATATCGACTTTGAAAATTCTTCCTTTGTTTCATTTTCTGTTTACAAAAACAAACATTTTTGCATGTGGCAAGTTAACAGCTGTATATTATTTCTATTTTAACATGTTATGAAGGATTATAATGTACATCCTTATCAATATCCACCAAATGCTTGCCCATTGTGTCGTATTCCTTTTAAATTCTCCACTATGGAGTGTGTAATAATGACTGTGACCTAGTACATTGATTTTGTTTCATAAAATTGTCACACTTTTGGGTCTTCTTTGTTTAAAAGGGAAAAAATTGGGTCATGTAAGAACATCAATGAAAGAAGTCACAATGACACTTACTGTATAATCACTTGGTACCACTGCATGAGTTGCTGTTGCTCTACTGAACTCTGGAACAACCTCTCCATCAAAACTGTGCTGGTGTCAAGGACAACAAGAATTCTAGAGTAAAACTTAATAAAAAACTGTCAACTACACTTTCTTGAATATTTAGAAAAATATAAAAACTTTAAATTGAAAATAAAGTTTTTTTTTATTTTATAAAATGTAAACACAAAACAGAACTTGTATGTATTGTAAAGATACTTTTTATCCTTTTATCTGTATAAAACTCACTCACTTTTAATCTACTTTTCTTTGTTTTGTTTTATTCTCACCAGCTTTGAACTTTAAGTTCCCTTAATTGAAAAAGACTATCACCATCAAAATCATTTGAATGGTTACTCATTTTTTTTTTCATTTCATTAAAAACAACCACAGTTAAATTTAACTATTTTCATCTGTAGCAGAAACCCTAAAAATAAGAGTTATTTGCCATGTCTTTAATTCTAGAAGCTCTGCTCAGTTTGACCAGGGTGGACATAATTCCCACATTTCTTTTTTTTTTCAAATATAATGTACATGTATATATAAATTTTCAATTCATTCCATTTATAACTGGATAATTATAACCAATTTATGTTGACATTATTAAATTTTGAAGCTTTGATTTAATAAAGCCAAAAAATGATTTATACAAAGAAAAAGGATACGCTATGATATATCTCCTCAGTGTCTTGTAATCCTTCATATCACTCGGAATGAAGATCTTGGCTCCAGTGAAAATATTTGGTAAAACCTGCATGAAAAAGATTATTTTAGTTCCAGTAAGTGAGAAATTTAAGATCCCAGGGATAGCAAAGATAGCAGAAATTGCAAGGGTAAAAGAGATTGCAAGAGTAGCAGGGCTAGCAGGAGAAACAGAAACAGCAAAGGTAACAGAGACAGCAGGAATAGCAGAGATAACAGGGGTATCAGTGACAGTACAGGTAAACAAGACAGCAGGAAAGCAGACATAGCAGGAATAGCAGAGACAGTGGGGATAGCAGGGAAAGCTGAAGCAGCTGGAATAGCAATAGACTGTTGATCTCCATGATGAATTCTGTTCCAGTACTAACATGTTCTCTGCAAGTAACTAATAACTTCATCACATGAATCACAGGTGGAGGCCAGATTATAATAATCTGTCACTGGTTGTAGATGTAGATGAGAATATCCAGTTTGGGGATAAATGTTCTGGCTGTAACGAGTTAACAAGTTACTGCCAAAATAGTTTCCCAAGAGCCAGATATTCCCATCTGCATCTACAGCCAGTGGTAGATTATTTTTCTTGAATACCGTATTTTACAAATTATAGCATAAATAAGGCGAAACAAAATACTTCTTTTGTAGCACTGTTTTATAATAGGTTAGTAAAGAGAAGCAAAGGAAATAACTTCCATAAACAGAAATGACATGATGATATTTCAAAGAAGCAGAACAACAAAGTTCCTGTTTAGTTTCATCATTTGTAGCATAACTGTAAATAAAATAACTTTATACTGACTACTATATGAGAAAAACAGCAACTATACTTACGGTATCTGAATTTTATCTAATTTTACAGAAATATAAATGAGCCACGCCATGAGAAAACCAACATAGTGGGTTTGCAACCAGCATGGATCCAGACCAGCCTGCGCATCCGTGCAGTCTGGTCAGGATCCATGCTGTTCACTAACGGTTTCTCTAATTGCAGTAGGCTTTAAAAGCGAAAAAGCGTGGATCCTGACCAGACTGCGCAGATGCGCAGGATGGTCTGGATCCATGCTGGTCACAAACCCACTATGTTGGTTTTCTCATGGCACGGCTCAAATATAATCATGCATGAACCTTAGTCATCATTAACAACACGAGTCACCTGGCAATGGGGGAGGGGTGTGGAGGGGCCAGACTGGTTTCGCCAGTATGTGTAAAATCAACAAAAATGCCAGTGTAATGTGCAAGAAGACATTAGACACCTTGTCTTCTGTTAACAAGAGGACCATAATGGTCCTGAATCGCTCACCTCTTCCCACATGATCCAGTTTTGAGTATGACGTCGTTTTTTCTATTATTTGACATAGTGACCTAGTTTTTGAGCTCATGTGACCCAGTTTTGAACTTGACCTAGATATATCAAGATAAAAATTCTGACCAATTTTCATGAAAATCATTGAAAAATATGGGCTCTAGAGAGGTCCACAAGGTTTTCTATTATTTGACCTATTGACCTAGTTTTCGAAGGTACGTGACCTGTTTTGAACTTTTCTAGATATCTCAAGGTGAACATTCTCACTAATTTTCATTAAAATCTCATGAAAAATATGGCCTCTAGAGAGGTCACAAGGTTTTTCTATTTTTATACCTACTGGCCTAGTTTTTGATCGCAGTTGACCCAGTTTCAACCTTGACCTAGATATCATCATGATGAACATTCAGACCAACTTTCATACAGATCCCATAAAAAGTATGGCCTCTAGAGAGGTCACAAGGTTTTTTTATTATTTGACCTACTGACCTAGTTTTTTAAGGCACGTGACCCAGTTTCAAACTTTACCTAGATATCAACAAGGTGAACATTTGACCAATTTTTATGGAGATTCATTCACAAGTATGGCCTCTAGAGAGTACAAGGTTTTTCTATTTTTAGACCTACTGACCTAGTTTTGACCGCACATGACCCTGTTTCAAACTTGACCTAGATATCTCAAGATGAACATTCAGACCAATTTTCATACAGATCCCATGAAAATATGGCCTTTAGAGAGGTCACAAGGTTTTTCTATTATTTGACCTACTGACCTAGTTTTTGTGGCACGTGACCCAGTTTCGAACTTGACCTAGATATCATCAAGATGAACATTCAGACAAACTTTCATACAGATCCCATGAAAAATATGGCCTCTAGAGAGGTCACAAGGTTTTTCTATTTTTAGACCTACTGACCTAGTTTTTGAAGGCACGTGACCCCGTTTCGAACTTGACCTAGATATCATCAAGGTGAACATTCTGATGAATTTCCATGAAGATCTTGTGAATATATGGCCTCTAGAGAGGTCACAAGGTTTTTCTATTTTTAGACCTACTGACCTAGTTTTTGATGGCACGTGACCCAGTTTCGAACTTGACCTAGATAATCATCAAGGTAAACATTCTGACCAATTTTCAAGAAGATTTTGTGAAATATTGCCTCTGAGAGGTCACAAGGTTTTTCTATTTTTTAGACCTACTGACCTAGTTTTGATGGCACGGACCCAGTTCAGAACTTGACCTAGATATCATCAAGATGAACATTCTGACCAACTTTCATAAAGATCCCATGAAAAATGTGACCTCTAGAGTGGTCACAAGCAAAAGTTTACGGACGGACGCACGCACGGACGGACGACGGACACCGCACGATCACAAAAGCTCACCTTGTCACTTTGTGACAGGTGAGCTAAAAAGCCATGGAGAACACATCTGTACCAAGAACACAAATCGGTGACCCCTCAATTTAGTCTTGCGCTCTAGACTACCTACTTGGCAAACTGGATGGACTATATTCAGTAAATAAAATAACCAAGATAAAACATAAACATTTTTACAAAGAAACATATCTTTACTCTTGTACCTGTAAAGATTTGCACACTATATACCTACCCCATTTGACGTCTGCTGTACTTTAGGTGGGTGGTAGAAGTTGGCTAGGTGGTCAGGGTTCTTCTGGTAACAGTCTGAACCATATTTACACTCAGGTTTGGACTGTAACAAATTAAAGTTTTGTGAAATCATTTTTCTAAAACTATATCAAAACTATTGTAAATTTGTTTTTTACCTAAGAAACAAATTATCATTCTGTAGTTTTCATTTTGGTATTGATTTTACTTATTTTATTTTGTTGGGTTTAATGTCGCATCAACACAATTATAGGTCATAAGGCGACATTCCAGCTTTTATGGTGGAGGAAGACCAAAGGTGCCCCTCCGAGCATTATTTCATCACGAGCGGGAACCTGGGTAGAACCACCGACGTTCCGTAAGTCAGCTGGATGGCTTCCTCACATGAAGAATTCAACACCCCAAGTGAGGCTCGAACCCACACCAATGAGGAGCAAATGATTTGAAGTCAGCGACCGTAACCACTCGGCCACGGAGGCCCCTATTTTTGGTATGGAATACATGGGAGGGTGTGGGGGGCAAAAGTCTTCTGTCTGTTCTTTAAACACAATCATGTAGTTTTCCTTAATCAATTATACTCATACTGGGATTCATATTATATACTTCAACACTTCAGTTTTCCATCCAATTCACAATTATGTCAATATTCATCCCATTTTTCATACATATTCAGTTTTTAACCTATAAAACTACCGAATTGTCCACCAATACTGCAACTGCTATTTAATAGCAGTTGCTGGAAGATGCACTTTTCTAATGTTCCATTACAGCACACACTGTCTTAATGAGCAACATACAGTAACAAGAGAGTCATGATGACCCTGAATTGCTCACCTGAGTAATATGAGCCACATGTTTAAAATAGCAAACTGATGCTAAAATATTGGAAAGTAGGTCAGTAGGTCATATTTATGGTCACTGAAAGTCAGTTTTAAGATCGGTGTGCAAAACTGTACATGTCATCCAAATTTCAAGGCTGTATCTTAAAAAACAAGAAAGTAGGTCAGTAGGTCAAGGTCACAGTCAAGTGACATATTAAATTGGGGTCATCAGATAATTATAATTAAACAGTCTTGGAAATAGGATCGATGATTTTTTAAGTATTTTTCCCATATAACTAACATAATAACTAAGTGACCCCAGGGCGGGGCTCTTTTAACCCCAGGGACATAATTTGAACAATTTTGGTAAAGGACTACTAGACAATGCATCATACCAAATATCAAAAGCCTAGGTTGTATGGTTTCAGACAAGAATATTTTTAAAGCTTTTTCCTATATAAGTCTTTATAAAACTTGGGATCCCCAGGACAGGGCTTCCTTTCACCCAAGGGGTACAATTTGAACAATTTTGGTTGTGGACCATAAGACAATGCTACAAACCAAATATCAAAGATCTAAGTGTTGTGGTTTCAGACAAGAAGATTTTAAAACTTTTTTTCCTATATATGTCTATGTAAAACTTGGGACTCCCAGGGCGGGGCCATATTTGACCCCAGGGAAATAATTTGAATAATCTTGGTAGAGGACAACTAGATGATGCTACATACTAAATATCAAAGCCCTAGGCCATGTGGTTTTGTACAAGAAGATTTTCAAAGTTTTCCCTATATAAGTCTATATAAACCATGTGAGCCCCGGGCCAGGGCCATATTTGACCTTAGGGGAATAATTTGAACAATCTTGGTAGAGGACCACTAGATGATGCTACATACCAAATATCAAAGCCTTAGGCCATGTGGTTTTGTACAAGAAGATTTTCAAAGTTTTCCCTATATAAGTCTATATAAACCATGTGAGCCCAGGGGCGGGGCCATATTTGACCCTAGGGGGATAATTTGAACAATTATAGTAGAGGACCACTAGATGATGCTACACACGAGATATCAAAGCCTTAGGCCCTGTGGTTTTGGACAAGAAGATTTTTTAAGTTTTTCCTTTCGGTTGCCATGGCAACCAGTTCTGCATGGAATTCAATTCTTTGAACAATTTTGAAAGGGGGCCACCCAAGAATCATTCCTGTGAAGCTAGGTGTAATTCTGCCCAGTGGTTTTCAAGAAGATTTTTTTAGAAATTGTTGACGGAAGACGGACGACGGACTACGCATGACGGACATCAAGCGGTCACAATAGCTCACCTTGTCACTTTGTGACAGGTGAGCTAAAAATACCTGTATCTCATATGACAAAGTTAGAATCATATAGATTCTAAATATTGGTAGCCAATTCATAATCATCACCCAAAAAGGTGCTCTGCCTTTTAGGTTCAATTTATTTCAAAGGAAGCTGAACAGAATGCAGTCATGTAATATACCCTCATTCTCATTAAAGAAAATATGTTTGGATAGCAATTACCTCATACTGCTGACAATTTTATTCTCATTCTTGGATCACTTTTAGATCTGACCCTCAATAGTGACAGCAGAAACTTGAAAGAAACAACTAGACATTACAAAGGACTTGTTCATGAAGGAAGTGAGTAATACAGCTGAAATATCTTCTGATCTTACCAGGTATTTCTGTTTGAAAGCCAAATCAGCATCCCAGATCAGGATACTGTTACCAAAACCTTATCATCTCACTATGTCAGTTTGATGGCATATCTTTTGAAACAGTCTTAATCCTCACTTACTTTCTTAGCTGGGCTTGATTCATCGCCATTCTCACTGGCTCGCTTGGTTGGTTTGGACGGAGAACTTTGTTCTTTTTTTGGTGAAAAAAACTTCATTATTCCACCACCACTAGATGGTGTAGCAGTTTTACTTGGTGTAGAAGACACTGAAGAACTTTTGGATTTTACAGGTGTAGCATTGCTGTTTGCTGAAAAAAGAAAATACAGCTGTCAAAATAAAATACCTTATTCCTAGCACAAGAAATGTTACCAGAGCAATAAATATAAAATGAATATAAAACCAACAAAACACCATCTCCCTGTAAAATCTGTTGTGGTCACAATGACATATTTCAGGTTATCAGGTGACCCTAAAACTTAAGTGCATCGAAACCTTAATCAGAAATTTAAAGTAAAATTGGGGAATAATTCATCAATATTTGAGTTTGAGTGAAATACCCTATGTCATGATATACTGAAATTATTCTAAGTTTCAACCTAATCCATTTAGTAATAACTAAAAGAAAGTGAAAGTGCATCAAAACTAACATGTAATTCTAAGTAAAAAGGGGACATAATTCATGAAATATTGGTGCCAGAGTTAAGGACCTTGTGTAATATCATGTTGGTGATGATAGTGAACAATATTTTAAGTTTGAAGCATACCAATAAAGTAATAACAGAGATAAAGTGAAAGTGCATCAAAATTTTATTCAAAGTGCAGAAGTTGACGCCAACAGATGCCAGGGCAAGTAAGACAGCTCTCCATAATACTTTTATAGTCCTGCTAAAAAAAATGATTGTAACTGTAAAAATAGTCAGATCCTACCCTCTTAAAACAGTCCTTTCTTTAAAATTGTATATAATGCTTTACTGAATTTTATGTGCTAAAATTTACAAAAGTCTGTAACTTTTAATTATATTTAGGAATTAAATAAATCTATATATTTTGGGGAAGTCTTTTAAATCTTTGAATAGAAAATACAAAACTGATCATAGACCTTGTGACTACAACTTGATGTGTGTCCTCATGACACTGGTGCCCCAGCTCCTGTCCCTGTATGCATATTTTTGACTAAGTCAAGGGCCATAACGCTGGTCTGGCTACGGGAAATCCCATTTAAAAGACCAAGTGCACAAGTTAACATGCTGAATAACGATCTAGTGATGTTGGATGGCTCTAGGTCAAATTTTTTCTGAGATATGCAAACAAGAGGACCATGATGGTCCTGAATCGCTCACCTCTTCCCACATGACCCAGTTTTGAGTATGACTCCCTTTTTTCTATTATTTGACATAGTGACCTAGTTTTTGAGCTCATGTGACCCAGTTTTGAACTTGATCTAGATATTATCAAGATAAAAATTCTGACCAATTTTCATGAAGATCCATTGAAAAATATGGTCTCTAGAGAGGTCACAAGGTTTTTCTATTATTTGACCTATTGACCTAGTTTTTTAAGGCTCGTGACCCAGTTTCAAACCTGACCTAGATATCATCAAGGTGAACATTCTGACCAATTTTCATGCAGATCCATTCAAGGGTATGGCCTCTAGAGAGGTCACAAGGTTTTTCTATTTCAAGACCTACTGACCTAGTTTTTGATCGCAGTTGACCCAGTTTCAAACTTGACCTAGATATCATCAAGATAAACATTCAGACCAATTTTCATACAGATCCCATGAAAAATATGGCCTCTAGAGAGGTCACAACATTTTTTCATTATTTGACCTACTGACCTACTTTTTGATGGCACGTGACCCACTTTCGAACTTGACCTAGATATCATCAAGATTAACATTCAGACCAATTTTCATACAGTTCCCATGAAAAATATGGCCTCTAGAGAGGTCACAAGGTTTTTCTATTATTTGACCTACTGACCTAGTTTTTGATGGCACGTGACCCACTTTCAAACTTCACCTAGATATCATCAAGATGAACATTCTGACCAATTTTCATGAAGGTCTCATGAAATATATGGCCTCTAGAGAGGTCACAAGGTTTTTCTATTTTTAGACCTACTGACCTAGTTTTTGATCGCACGTGACCCAGTTTCGAATCTGAACTAGATATCATCAAGATGAACATTCAGACCAACTTTCATACAGATCCCATGAAAAATACGGCCTTTAGAGAGGTCACAAGGTTTTTCTATTATTTGACCTACTGACCTAGTTTTTGAAGGCACATGACCCAGTTTCGAACTTGACCTAGATATCATCAAGGTGAACGTTCTGACCAATTTTCATGAAGATCTTGTGAAATATATGGCCTCTAGAGAGGTCACAAGATTTTTCTATTTTTAGACCTACTGACCTAGTTTTTGACCGCACGTGACCCAGTTTCAAACTTGACCTAGATATCATCAAGGTGAACATTCTGACCAATTTTCATGAAGATCTTGTAAAATATATGGCCTCTAGAGAGGTCACAAGGTTTTTCTATTTTTAGACCTACTGACCTAGTTTTTGATGGCACATGACCCAGTTTCGAACTTGACCTAGATATCATCAAGATGAACATTCTGACCAACTTTCATAAAGATCCCATGAAAAATGTGACCTCTAGAGTGGTCACAAGCAAAAGTTTACGGACGGACGGACGCACGCACGGACGGACGGACGACGGACGACGCGCGATCACAAAAGCTCACCTTGTCACTTTGTGACAGGTGAGCTAAAAAAATATTTGGACAGATGCTAGGATGGAAAAGGGTAAATTTAACTGCCCCCTGAAAACTTTTAGGGGGTATAAAAATGGTACAAATCACTAACCTAACATGGAACAGAATGTCTTACCCATCACCAATTCTTTAATATGGCTTACAGCTTGGGGTGGCCCCCTTTACCCTAACATTTTACAGCATTCTATATAATAATACCTCCCTGAGGGAACCGTGTTACAGAGGTATAACTCCCTGTCACTGCACAAATTAGAGCATAAATTTTAAACTAATCTGAATACAGATATCCAAACTCTGAAGCACACTTCCTTCTAGCAAAGAATACCGTATAAATGAATTAAAAGGGTCACCCCTATCCAAGAGCCTTGTTCTGTTTTGGGCTAATCTAACTTAAAAGGAGAGAAAATACAAAGACTACAAAGTGAAAATACAAAGACTAAGAGGGAAAGCTGACAGCACTTGACTTTTTTTTTCTTCAAAAAAAAAAGCAAGCTGGAGATACAAAATTTCAGCCGTATATTGAAAATAAATAAATTTTCTTTTGTACAAATCTCTGTAAATGGTAAAATCTTACTATCGTCATCAACATCAGTATCACTGCCACTGGATGATTTCCCCTTCTTTGCTGGAGATTTTCCTGGTCCCTTGCCCTTCTTTGTACCTGGGATCACAATATCGGATGTGTCTTTTGACTTCTTGAACAGCTCCTGTTGAAAAAATGTTAAAATGTTCTCATCACACAACACATTCTACAATGTCTAGCGTTAAACAAATACAATCTGTTACAAACTTTTTCATGAATTTTTTTCCAATTCTACAAGTCTCATTATTCTCATGAAGTTTTTTTTTCCAATTCACAAGAAGTCTTACATCATTCTCATCATTTTTTTTCCAATTAAACAAGTCTTACATTATTCTCATGAAGTTTTTCCTACTTGTCCAAGTCTCAAATCATTCTCATTAAATTTTTCCCAAATTCTACAAGTCTTACATTCTTCTCATGAGGTTTTCTCAATCCTACAAGTGCTAAATCATTCTCATCCAGTTTTTTCCAGTTCTACAAGTCTTTATTTCATTCTCGTGTAGATTTTCCCAATTCTACAGGCCTAACATCATTCTAAAGATCAAAATCCTTTGAGAAGTTTTGAAGGTATGGAGAGGACAAGAAATAAACTTTTATACTTTTGTTTAGGTATACTTGCAATTATAACAAACATTTTTTTCTGATGTCCATGCATGTAAAAAAGCACACTTAACATAATGCTTGTATAAGGCTTTATTCAACATGTACATTTTACAAGCGCAAACAGAAAAAAAATTATCCGACATTCATATATCTACAGCATTTGTTACCTTGAGCCTGGGTAAATCTGTGGCTTCCTTCCAGGATTTGTCATCTCTCACCTTGGTTACACGAGGAAATCGGATAGATATTCCATCTGCTGTATGTACCTGTTAAATCATAAACAGTATCACCATTTTTCAAACTGCCACCACCAATCAACCAAACTAAAATATTTTGAGGTCAATTACACTCTTTTTTTGGTTTGGTTTAGAACTACACCAACAAAATGAAGGTCATATAACAACTATTCAAGCTTTTATGGCGGAGGAAAACCCTATGTGCGTTTGAGGACATTTAGTGTTTTTTCCATGCCATTTCAGCATGGCGCAGAACCTTGCCCCTTTTCTTATTATGTTGCCTTCAAATAGTGATGCATGCACCATGTGCCCTTTCAACAGCCTGCTTTCTGAATCTGATATAAACTGATCACATCGGATAGTGTATTTGACACTTTGCGCATTGCACAGCCGGTAACATGCATCAAGTGATGTAATCAGACAGACAACAGTATTTTTGTATAATTATATATTAGGCACTTATTTTAATCAAAGAGCTGTAAACATCTAGAAAAATCCAATGTCACTGGTTTAACCATGTGCAGAACTTGGGTAGAACCATAAACCTTCCATTGTCAGGCTTCCTCAAATAAAGATATCTACATTCCAAGTGAGGTTTCCAACCCACCAGTAAGGGGCAACTGACTTAGAGTCAGCAAGCTTAACAGTACGACCACAACTCTTACACATTATTGTCCAAAGTTTTTCTGCAGCCAGGACACTTTGATTAAAAGACTGCTGGAAAAATGGACAAGCAGGCAGTACTTACAGTTGACATTCAAAATTACTATGATTATCGAGAAAAAACAACAAAATATTACCATCTAATTTAAATCACTTCTACGTTTACAATATTAAATACAGTAAAATTCATATTAAATACCTCAGCTTTACTGAACTCTGCTCCAGCTATTTCCCAGACTGGTGCACTTTTTGGATCAGCTGACACAAAGTCTGGTATCATATTCTTCTTAACATTAAGCCAGTCTGGCACCTTGCTGGCGTTCTTGCTGATTTTCATCATTTTCAACTCTTTTTGCAATTTCTCTAATGTTGAGTCATCAAATCCATTACCAACTTTGGTGACTGTGCACCATTTGTCACTGTCAGGGTCGTATGATCCCATTAGAAACACTGACATCATTCCACCTGGATAAAAAAAAAACATCCATAGGTTTTATGGTATTTCTACTACTGTGAAATTAGGTAAATTTTTGTGGGCATTAAGTTTCATGTTTTTGGGGAAAACAGATATTTCATTTTGTTGATTTCAGCTTTTGAAAACAAAATGAACTGGAAACTGATTTCTTCCTTAGGATCCAATTCTATGGATTCATTTGTAAGTCTCATACAGCAGTATATTTCATGAACATGTTGAAAAACATTTAATATTAAGTTACAGGATGGAATTCAACTGAACGTACCTTTATTTCCAGTTCCAAAGAAAGCTCCAAGGACAACCAAATCTGCCGAGTCAGCCATTTGACCTTCATTTAAATAATCCTTCTTTATCTTCAACCAATGACGTTTACCAGGCTCATAAGCGCTCTGTTAAACAACAAGTAAAACAAGAGTGCAAGAATGTCACAATATACGCCCGTCACAGCAAATTTCTTTACTCTAGCACCTGTATTTGCAAATGGAATTTTAATTTTGTGGTTGTTTAGTAATAACTAAGTGTTTTGTTTTTCTAAGTCCACAAAAAAACTCCTTACCAGGTAGAGATACCTTAAAATACACCTAAAATTGGAAAGTAACATCTATGTTGTACCACAGAAAAGTGGTCTTGGTTTTTCCCTACGGTCAATTATAAAAAAGTTACAATATAAGTTATTTATAGTAACAACTAAGGGAAGTTAATCTTAAAAAAAAAAAAAAAAAAAAAAAAAAAAAAAAAAAAAATTGTAAGTCCTCACAAAAATCTTTACCAGGTAGAGACTGGTCAAAATACACCTCAAAATTGGATGTAGCATGCATGTTGTACTACAGAAAAGCGGTCTCGATTTTTCCCTACGACTAGTAATGAAAAAGTTACAATATAAGCTATTTATAGTAACAACAAAGGGAAGTAATTCGAAAGAAGGGAACTGCGCATGACACTTCGTCTCATGATGGTGTATAATTGTGTCAAGTTACATCAAAATCCCTCCATGCATGAAGAAGAAATGCTTCGGACAAAGTCATTCTTGTATCTGACCTTTGGCCTCTAAGTGTGACCTTGACCTTAGACCTAGGGACCTGGTTCTTGCGCATGACACTACGTCTCGTGGTGGTGAACATTTGTGCCAAGTTATATCAAAATCCCTCTATGCATGAAGAAGAAATGCTCCGGACAAAGTTTTCATTCTTGTATCCTTTGACCTCTAAGTGTGACCTTGACCTTAGACCTAGGGACCTGGTTCTTGCGCATGACACTCCTTCTCATGATGATGAACAATTGTGCCAACTTTCATCAAAATCCCTCTATGCATGAAGAAGATATGGTCCGGACAAAGTCATTCTTGAATTTGACCTTTGACCTCTAAGTGTGACCTTGACCTTAGACCTAGGGACCTGGTTCTTGCGCATGACACTCCGTCTCATGATGGTGAACAACTTTGCCAAGTTTCATCAAAATCCCTTCATGCATGTAGAAGATATGCTCCGGACAAGGTCTGTGGACGCCGCCCGCCAGGGGCGTTCCCATAATACGTCCCGTTTTTCAAACGGGCGTATAATTACAACACCTCATAGCACTAAACAAAACTAAAAGGAATCTCCATTAAACAATGCCTTATAATTTCCACTTTCAAACTTTAATGTTTGAGACATTTTTCTTTTTCTCTAAATTTCTAAAGTATTTAAAAGGTTTTGACTCCTAATACCATTATACATGTACCTATCTTAGTAATTATCACTTATTTTATTTTAACATCTATTTGAGACAAGTGCATGTTTCAATCATTAACACTAGCCAATAAAAATTTCTGAAGAACTTCCATCATTAACAAACAAGTAACATTGTAAACCCAAAACCTCGTTTAACAGTTGTATCATGAAATAGATGCAACTAATTAATGAAGAATGAAGAAGTTACAGTGCTTACATTAACATCTTTGAGTACCAGGCCTTCTAAACCTTCCTGAAACACTCTAGTCATCATATCTGTGAGGTCATCCTCTTCCTACAAGTATACAGAATGATATGACTTTAATTGATATTGTGTGTATGGTATGGTTTTAAGTCATATTAACACAATTTGCTGTCATATGACAACTTTCCAGCTTAATGGTGGACAAAGACACAATGTGCCTCTACCAGCATTATTTCAGACACTGACCTTCTTGTGGCCAGCTGAATGGCTTCTTAATACAAAAGATTTCAACTTCCCTAATATGTGATTGGAACCGGGGTTCCCGAGGTGACGGCCTTGTGGGATGACGACGGGACAGGCGATTCCGGTTTAAAGTGACAAGAGGTGAGGGATAAGTGAAGTGAAGTCATCAATCTTTATCTAATAGTATGTGACTGACAACATACAATTTAATAACAAGAGCTGTCTCCATAGGATGACACATGCCCCCGATGGCACTTTGAATGAATAGTTATGGCCGATGTTAGAGTTTAGGACCTTTGACCTACGGACCTGGGTCTTGCGCGCGACACGTCGTCTTACTGTGGTACACATTCATGCCCAATAATTTTAAAATCCATGCATGAATGACAAAGATATGGACCGGACACGCCCATCAATGCACTATCATGAAATATGACCTTTAACGTCTAAGTGTGACCTTGACCTTTGAACTACGGACCTGGGTCTTGCGCGCGACATGTCGTCTTACTGTGGTACACATTCATGCCAAGTTATTTGAAAATCCATCCATGGATGACAAAGATATGGACCGGACACGAATGCACTATCATGGAAAATGACCTTTAACGTCTAAGTGTGACCTTGACCTTTGAGCTACGGACCTGGGTCTTGCACGCAACACGTCGTCTTCCTGTGGTACACATTCATGCCAAGTTATTTGAAAATCCATCCATGGATGACAAAGATATGGACCGGACACGAATGCACTATCATGAAAAATGACCTTTAACGTCTAAGTGTGACCTTGACCTTTGAGGTACGGACCTGGGTCTTGCGCGCGACACATCGTCTTACTGTGGTACACATTCATGCCAAGTTATTTAAAAATCCATCCATGGATGACAAAGATATGGACCGGACACGAAAATTGCGGACAGACCGACAGACTGACAGACGGTTCAAAAACTATATGCCTCCCTTCGGGGGCATAAAAACAAAAAGGCCTGTCTGTCCATCTGACTTAGTAGAAAAAACATCAGTGGCTGTTGTCTATCAGTTAGACAAAAGGCAGTTTGAAGTCATTTCTCCTTCACCCGCCATTCATACTGGAAAGTTGCCAGTTACATGCAAATGTTATTTTAGCATTCAGAAACACAGGACAGGTTAAATGACAGTTTTCTCTATTAAACACTTAAAGAAACACTGCATCAATATCAAGGACAGTAAAAAATATGGAAAGTCATCATAAGGTTTACTTACTGTGATATGCTTCATTTCAGAGAACAATATTCTGTTAGGTATTTCTATCATTTCCTTTTGCAGAATTTTTCTTCTGTCCTTGATTGGTCTGTCAAAATAAATAGAACAAATTCATTCATTTCATTACATGCAGTTTTAGCATGGCTAATTTCATCTCTGAAGATCAAACATTCCAAACAAAGGCATATACAGACAAGTATGTTAGTGTATTCACCTTTCAAGAGCAGTAACATATGCACAACAAGAGCTGTCAGAGGACAGCAGTGCTCAACTATTCAACAACCTTGTCAATTGAATGAATATAGAAGTCAAAAAGGGGCATAATTTTGTAAAAATGCAAAACAGGGTTAGAGAATCTGTACAATGCATATCAGCCCATGACAGTGGACAAGAGTGTAAAGTTTCAATCCTTTCTCATTAGTGGGTACTGAGATACCAGCCTACATACAAAAACTAAACCACAAAACTGTTAAGTTTAAAAGAGGCAAAATTTTGTAAAAAAGCAAATTAGAGTTATGGAACTTTGCAATGTAAGTCAGTTTATCACAGTGAATAAGTGTGTGAAGTTTCAATTCATTCCCACAAGTGGTTACTGAGAAACCTGCTTACATACAAAAACTTAACGAAATCAAGGTGCTGTCGCAGATGCCGACAGACACACGGGACAGTCACGGGTGAGTCTAATAGCTCTACCTATTCTTTGTATAGCTGAGCTAAAAAAGTAAATATTGGACAGTCTCTATACAACAAGAGCTGTCCATAAGACAGCCAATGCTTGACTATTTGAATTGTTGTCCTAGAAGCAGTAATATTACCCTAGATGTTAAACAAGAGCTCGTAGAACACGAAATGCCCCCCTTGATGCATTCAGTAATTGCACAAGGAACAGAAATTATTTGGTCACTGTACACAAAAGTTGTACTGTTCTAGATCAATGCGACCTTAACCTTTGACCTCAAAATCAATAGGGATCATCTGCTGGTCATGACAAACCTCCCTATCAAGTTTCATGATCCTAGGCCCAAGCATTCTCAAATTATCATCCGGAAACTGTTTAACTGTTCCGGGTCACTGTGACCTTAACCTTTGACATACTGACCTCAAAATCAATAGGGGTCATCTGCTGATCATAACCAACCTCTCTATCATGTTCTGTGATCCTAGGCAAAAGCATTCTCAAGTTATCATGCAGAATTGGTTTAACTGTTCCGGGTTACTGTGACCTTGACCTTTAACCTACTGACCTCAAAACTAATAGGTCATGATCAACTTCACTATCAAATTTCATGATCCTAGACCTAAGCGTTCTTGAGTTATCACCCAGAAACGGTTCCACTGTTCTGGGTCACTATGACCTTGACCTCTGACCTACTGACCTTAAAATCAAAAGGGATCATTTGCTGGTCATGATCAACCTCCCTATCAAGTTTCGTGATACTAGGCCCAAGGGATCTCTAGTTATTGTCCATAAACCGTTAAAATGTATCGGGTCACTGTGACCTTGAACTTCAACCTACTGATCTCAAAATCAATACGGGTCATCTGCTGGTCATGACCAATCTCATCAACTTTCATGATCCTGGGCCCAAGCATTCTTGAGTTATCATCCGGAAACCGTTTACCTGTTCTGGGTTACTGTAACCTTGATCTTTGACCTACTAATTTCAAAATCAATAGGGATCTTCTGCTGGTCATGGCCAACCTCCCTATCAATTTTCATGATCCTAGGCCCAAGCGTTCTTGAGTTATCATCCAGAAACGGATTGGTCTACGGACCAACAGACATACCAGTTGACCGACCGACATCTGCAAAACAATATACCTCTCCTTCTTCGAAGGGGGGCATAAATATCTATGAAGTTTCAATCAAGTATCTGCATTAGTTGTGGAGACAGTAACTTGCAAGCAAAACTTTAAGCAAGATTTTCTAAGTCCAAAAGGGGCATAATTTAGTCAAAATGCATGTCAGAGTTATGAAACTTGATGCTATCTTCTAGTTTTATAACCCCAAAGACACAGGTGAAGTTTCAATTCAATATCTGCATTAGTTGTGGAGACAGTAACTTGCATACAAAACTTTAGAGGTGCGCGGTATTACTGGTATACCGGTAACCGTGGTACCATCTTCCCGTGGTACGATACCGCGGTACCATCGGGGAATACCGGTATTTTATCAACATTATCCCTACCTCTGTTTATTTTTAATTTACATTGTCTATGTAGCCTTCCGTAACAGCATTTGACACCATGCATGATTTTCCGATTTATATCTCTGGAATTCCCATGCTACTATTATTAGTTTCCAAAAATAACCACCCAATGGTGCAATTGAACATGTATGATCGACCGCGTGATCCCCAATCAAAACCTTCGAAAACCTCCAGATTATTCCGTATAGATGGATGACGTCATGGGCGCACTTGTTTTTACTTCGAGTCTGATAAGGCCTAAAAAATGTTGTGGTTCTGGTAACATTGCCAAAATTGCTAGGTAGGGTAGGTCGGTTTTTAATTTTTTTTTTAATTTTTAAATTATTTTTTTAGGTAAAGTGATTCATTTTTGAAAACCATTATATCTTGTAGTTTTTACTCAGTTTCAACTTAAATCCTAAGGTTTACAATGTATATTTGCTTTAAATGTTGTTGTGTCTTCTTCATTAGTCATTAGTTTAAATGAAACACTGACACTCCTGTGCGATAGTGTTGCATATTATAAAAAATACACTTACCTTTGACAAAAATAATAACTCCATGTATAAACATCGGAAATTGAATAAAAATCAATTGCAAACATAGCTATCCGTCTACCCCACCCACTTGAAACAAACCTGCGTTCGTAGACATGCCGGACCGAACTACAAAAATTTGCCGGACCGAACATTAAATATGAAATAAACAGGAATCTTGATTCCTATTATCAGTATGCAGCTGTGGATAGAGTTTTCTTGTATCCAGTCTATTCTTCATTGCTTTGGATTAAAAAATCCCGAAAAATAATTATTTGGAAAAGTGTCCCAAAAATATGGAAACAATATTCATCATTCAACCCACCTGTGTTTAAAGCGAAAAAAAAAACATTAACAATTATCGGTAATCATTCTGTTGATAAACTAAGTAATTGGCCTTGTTTTCTCATCATCAATTAAAACCCCCTCAAAGAGCCAAAGGAAGTGTGTCGGAATCATTGCATCTGAAGTGGAGATCAAAGTGGTATAGTTGCCCGAGATTGTCATGACATTACGTCATGTTTTCGCGCCATGTGACACATCACTGTCTGATCGTACCGCCTCGGTTCTCTAAATTGCTGAGAAGAAATCAATAAAAAAAAGTTCCTTCTTTATTTATTTTTTTTTTTTTTGAAAGCGAATGTGCAATATCCCGTATTAATTGACAGGTAAATGTGTCAAAAGATAATAGTAGATATCCTACCTCTGTGACTATTTTGCCTTCAAGGAATTTACATTATTGTGAGAAGAATATCTTACAGTGTCGTGTCAAAAAATAAGTGTACAAAGATTCATTTAATTCTTATTAAAAACCACGACATCATACTGCTTTATTTTAAAACCACATTTCTATCTACGTCCACGAGGTCACGTAACCTATTCTTACGGAAATCTGCTAGCCAAAGAACGTTTTACTCCATGTATTTAAATTGCTGCCGCTTTTTCATTATTTAAGATTTTTTAATTCTGTTTTTTTGTACTTTCTGGTCAAAAGTCTGAATTGTATGACCATAGTATGTATTATTTATTTACTTTTAGAAATAAAGAAATAATTAAGATCGCGCTGTTTGAAATTTTACAAATAATTATATGAAAATTCGATGGTTTTTATAGAATTTTGCCTACATTTCTGTCGATATCTTATTAAAATTGTTATAGAATTCAAACTGTATTACTTCTCAAGCGGTGATGAAAATTTGAAGCGATTATATTAAAGAATGAATGCACTTCGCGCGTTTTTCGTGTACGTGTCGATATTTAAAACAAAAGTAACGGCGATGTAAATGAGATATTACGATAGGTCGCACGTGCTCGTGGAATGGAAAATTACCGGCATGACCGTATTGATATCTTTACGATTCGCGAGTAAATTCCACGAAATCCAGGTTATTTTTCTGGATGTAATTTCTGAATTTGGTAAGTTACGACGTAAAAACCACTCGCCCGATCGGGCGAGTATGCCGGACGGTCGGACCAGCCTCGACCAGGGTTAGATGCTTACTTTGTTTTTAACAATCCTGGCGGGATTCCTCCTTACAAATTCAGCTGTCCCTCCCTGATTTCAGGAATCCCTCCTATTTTCAGTGATTTTATCGATTGTTAACACTATTTAAAAAGATTCAATAAACATATATAACCAAAGCAAATACATCTTTCTTTTATTTATATTTATTGAACATAAAGAATCGATACATTAACATTTGTAGTCCTTCAGCCATGAACTTTGAAAATAACGCGGAACCAGTCTACGTACATGTATGTATTCGAGAGTAAACATCCAGACTGTGGTTAGAACAGATGACCAGGGGTGTAAAAAAAAATTTCACTTCACTCGTCGTGCAGGACTAGTAGCCAGTAATATCCTACTCGCCCTTAGTGAACAGCCACTCGCCCTAATAACTGACACTTTTAATACTGTCACTTTTATGAAAGGAGTATTATGTACAATAGTATTATTTCCCGAAAAATATTTATTTTGAAAAGTGTCTAAAAAATTTGGACACAATAATCATCGACCATCCACCCGTGTTGAAAGAGATGGGGAAAAAAACGTTAAAGATTATCGGTAATTATTCAGTTGATAAACTAAGTAATTGACCTTGTTTTCATGATCAATTTACACCCCCTCAAAGTAGAGCTAAAAGAAGTGTGTCAGTATCTTGGCATCTGAAGTGGAGATCAAAGCGGTATTTTTGCTCGAGATTGTCATGGCATTACGTCATGTTTTCGCGCCATGTGACACATCACTGTCTGATCATACCGCATCGGTTCTTAAAATTGCTGAGAAATAGAAATCAATAAAAAGTTTCTTCTTTAATTTGTTATCAAAAGCGAATGTGCTGTGAATGACATCACATTGCTTTATTTTAAAATCGCACTTTTATTTACGTTCACGAGGTCACGTAACCTATTCTGCCGCACTAACAGAAATCTCATCTGTTTGCCAAAAATCGTTTTACTCCATGTATTGTAATTGCTGCCGCTTTTTCATTATTTAAGATTTTTTCGGCGACGCCGTCTAAATTCGTTTTCGTTACCTATGCCACGTGACTTCAGTTTGCAAATCAAACTACTTGATAACGCATTATAGATAATTTATCAAAATGGAAGATTTATGTTTACACTCTGCCTGATTGGACGAGAGTGTCAGTTTCTTTGACTCTGTTGATTGTGCTACGCTGAGTGAAATGTAGACAAAGCGTTTATCCTAAACGACGCTGTTCACAGCTTTAAAGCTAACTTTGGCTCAGTATATTTAGCAAGAATATTAATATATCTCAAAATGATAAGTAAGTTTAATAAATATGATTAAAACCTGTTCAAATACCAAACATATATCAAATTAAAGAAAGAGCTGAATACGGTCTGCGTATCACATGAAAAAGGGTGTGATAAGAGTCTTTTATGTAGAGAAGTGCTTTTTAAAAGATTTTCCTTGCTACAATTGTCGTCTGTATATGAAAAGGTTTCTTGCTTTTGTGACTTATTCAGATTGCATATTAAAATGAGTACTTGTTTGCTTTGATATATTTGTTATAAATTATTTAACTGATTTATTATATATGAATATTTTTCTTTAGTATGGTATGCAAATATTGAACTCAGTTGAAATCTGTTTGATTATATATATGCTATATAATGACTGAATCTCATTACACTGAAATGAACGTATGCTGCATACAGTTTATCTATGTGATATGACTACGGTTAAACTTTTGCTTATGAAACAGAAATATTGAAATAATTACAATTGTATGTTTTGCTTGACCTTCACTTTTTTATAGGTGTGACGTCAATGTCGAAAGATTCATGAATAGCGAATATGCTATTTGTTAAAGCGGGATCAGTTGGCCTATTTTTGAAATAAATAAAAATAATAAATAAAAAATCCTTTAATTGATTGTTTCTCATGTATTCTAATCAAACTTGATTTGTAGCATCTTTATTAGGCCCGCAGCCAACTTTGTTCAGCTGGGACATTTGACCCCTTTTAGGGGCTGCTAGAGCTAAAACTAGAAATGCCTTTATACAGCGTCTCATGAACAGCTTGGTGGATCTTTGTCATACTTGGTCTGGAGCATCATTATAAGGTCCTCTTCCAAATTTATTTATATAGGAACTTGGGCCCTATTAGGGACCACTATAGCTAAAAGTAGATATGCCTTTCTTCTCATTAACCACTAAAATGTAATGGATTTTTATCAAACTCGATGTGTAACAATATCGTAAGGTCTCCTGCTATTTTGTTACAAATGGGGATAGGGACCAATTTAGCTAAAAATATAAACACGTTTAATGACCTCTTCTCATGAACCGCTTCATGAATCTTCATCAAACTACTGCTGTAATTATTCGTCTAAGGATAAATGAAAAAAATTGCAACCCTACGAAACCTTTGCGAAAAATTAAAAGAGAACCATTTAAATTGTTAAAGTGCGGTGTTTAGTTTTGCAATTTGAAAAATGTTAGATGAAAGATGAATGTTAGATGAAAAATTCATAAACTTCTTTCCTTATTACAATTCGCCGACCATCATTTTTAAAGATATTTCTTGTTTATTCTGTTTTTTGTTCCTTCTGGTCAAAAGTCTGAATTTTATGCCCAGAGTATTCATCATTTATTTACCTTTAGAAAGAAATAAGTAACTAAGATCGCGCTGTTTGAATTTTTACAAATGATTATATGAAAATTCGACCGTTTTTATAGAATTTTGCCTACATTTCTGTCGATATCTTATTAAAATCGTTATAGAATTCAAATAGTATTATTTCTCAAGAGGTGTTGAAAACTTGAAGTGAAAATGTTAAAAAATGAATGCACTACGCACGGTTTTTGTGTACGTGTCGATATAAATTAGATATTTAATACGATAGGTCGCACGTGCTTGTGGAATGGAAAATTACCGGCATGACGTTTTGATATCTTTACGATTCGCGGGTAAATTCCAGTCAATCCAGGTAGCGGCTGAACCATCTCAAAGTTTGTTGACGTTTTGGAGTTGTAATTTCTGAATTTTGGTAAATTAAGGACGTAAAAAAAACACTCGCCCAATCGGTCGAGTATACAGCGAGGTCCACTCGTCCTACTCAGACTTTAACTCGCCAATGCGAGCGGGCGAGTGGAATTTTACACCCCTGCAGATGTCGACTTCGAAAATCGTTTCAAAGCAAGGTTTTTCTGTCATTTTGGTATTTTTGATAAGTTTTTTTAGCTATAGATATTGAACTGAAAACTTACTGTCCCGACGGGACAGCCAGCTTCCAAGTTCAGGAGGCCCTCCGCTAAAATAGGTGTCCTCGGGATCGCGGGACTGCGTTAAGATCGAACCCTGTCGACTCGTAAAACTGCGGTCCGCGCCAAAATCTTCCGGTCTTGTCCGTCGGACCGACGAATTTTGCGATGTCTGGCGTCGAAAAATACAGCAAGGTCGGAGCCTTTTGCTAGGTAGGGTCGGGTGACCCGAACCACAACATTTTTTTAGGCTTAAATTCGGCGAGTCCCGACTTCTTGTTTAAATGATGATAGTTTAAAATATCCCAGTATGTATTTGCACGTATTAAAAAAGAAATAAATAGTATGGAAAATGTTCAGTCGAAATTTATTATTTTTTGTTTGAAAACGATCTTATGAAGCCTTCATAAACGTTACTGGTTTATCAAACGGGTGCACGAATCGAATTTCAAACAAGCACGACCTATATATATGTGACCCAGTGCTTCTCTAGAGACAATATGGCGTCTTCCGACGAATACACGCTGGTAAAAAATACTAAGAGTCATTAATCAAGTTAATATTCCAGTGTATTTTTTTTCTTTAATTCTAGTCAAGTAACTAGTCTTCGTTGTTGCTCATAATAAATGAAGTATTTCTGGGAGTTTTTCAATATTTTTATGATCACTACCATAGCTGTAAGTCTTACGATAAATATGGTGGTATACCGTGGTATATACCGCGGTAATTAGGGAAAAACCGTGGTATACCGCGGTATTTTTTTCAAGGCGGTACCCAGCCCTACAAAACTTTCACCAGGGTTTTCTAAGTCCAAAAGCATAAGTCAAAGTTATGGGACTTAACTCAGTGAGGTTGGAAATTAACCTTGAAAAAGAAACAAGAGGGCCAAGATGGCCCTAGGCCGCTCACCTAAAAAACACACCATAACAGTGTAAAACATGTTTGACCTAGTGATTTCATGGAAACAAATATTCTGACCAATTTTCATTAAGATTGGACCAAAAAATTGGTCTCTTGCGATAAAACAAGCATTTTCTTAGATATGACCTAGTTTTTGACCCTAGATGACCCATGTTCTAACTCGACCTAGATTTTGTCAAGGTAATCATTCCGACCAAAATTCATGAAGATCAATTGAAAAATACAGCCTCTATCACATACACAAGTTTTTTCTTTGATTTGACCAAGTGACCTAGTTTTTGACCTCAGATGACCCATATTCAAATTCGACCTAGATTTCATTAAGGCAATCATCCTGACCAAATTTCATAAAAATAATTGAAAAAAAACAGTCTCTACATAAAAATAATTGAAAAAAACAGTCTCTATCGCATACACAAAATTTTTCTTTAATTTGACCTAGTGACCTAGTTTTTGACCTCAGATAACCTATATTCAAACTCGACCTAGATTTCATCAAGGCAAACACTCTGACCAAATTTCATGAAGATCAATTGAAAAATACATCCTCTATTGCCTACACAATGTTTTTCTTCGATTTGACCTAGTGACCTAGTTTTTGACCCCAGATGACCCATCTTCGAACTCGGCCTAGATTTTATCAAGGTAATCATTCTGGCTAAATTTCATGAAGATCAGTTAAAAAATACAGCCTCTATTGCATACACAAGGTTTTTCTTTGATTTGACCTAGTGACCTAGTTTTTGATCCCAGATGACCCATTTTCGAACTTGGTCTAAATTTCATCAAGATAATCATTCTGACCAAAATTCATGAAGATCAATTGAAAAATACAGCCTCTATCGCATACACAAGGTTTTTCCTTGATTTGACCTAGTGACCTAGTTTTTTGACCCCAGATGACCCATTTTCGAACTCGGCCTAGATTTCATAAAGGTAATCATTCTGACCAAAAGTCATGAAGATCAATTGAAAAATACCGCCTCCATTGCATACACAAGGTTTTTCTTTGATTTGACCTAGTGACCTAGTTTTTGACCCCAGATGACCCATTTTCGAACTCGGCCTAGATTTCATCAAGGCAATCATTCAGACCAATATTCATGAAGATCAATTGAAAAATACAGCCTCTATCGCATACACCAGGTTTTTCTTTGATTTGACCTAGTGACCTAGTTTTTGACCCGAGATGACCCATTTTCGAACTCGGCCTTGATTTCATCAAGGTTATCATTCTGACCAATATTCATGAAGATTAATTGAAAAATACAGCCTCTATCGCATACACAAGGTTTTTCTTTGATTTGCCCTAGAGACCTAGTTTTTGACCCGAGATGACCCATTTTCGAACTCGGCCTAGATTTTATCAAGGTTATAATTCTGACCAATATTCATGAAGATTAATTGAAAAATACAGCCTCTATCGCATACACAAGCTAAATGTTGACAGACGACAGACGACGGACGCCGGACATCGAGCGATCAGAAAAACTCACCTGAGCATTGCTCAGGTGAGCTAAAAATAAGTTTCAAAGCTATATGCCTTTAAGTTATAGCTATATGTACTTGCATGCAAAACTTGAACCAGGATTTTCTAAGTCCGAAAGGGGGCATAATTTGGCCAAAATGCACGTCAGAGTAATGGGACTTGATGCTATCACCTAGATTTATAGCCCTGTTGACATCTGTGAAGTTTTAATTCAATATCTGCATTAGTTTTGGAGATAGTAACTTGCATGCAAAACTTTAACCAGGGCTTTTCAAAGTCCAAAAGGGGGCATAATTTGGCCAAAATGCAGATCAGAGTTATGGGACTTGATGCTATCACCTAGTTTTATAATCCCAAAGAAACATGTAAAGTTTCAATTCAATATCTGCATTAGTTTTGGAGACAGTAACTTGCACGCAACACTTTAACCAGGATTTACTAAGTCCATAAGAGGGCATAATTTGGCCAAAATACATGACTTCATATTTGCACTGATTATCACACCGTAAACTAGAAAATGCTTTTGTAAACAAGAGGACCATGATGGTCCTGAATCGCTCACCTCTTTCCACATGACCCAGTTTTGAGTATGACGTCGTTTTTTCTATTATTTGACATAGTGACCTAGTTTTTGAGCTCATGTGACCCAGTTTTGAATTTGACCTAGATATTATCAAGATAAAAATTCTGACCAATTTCCATGAAGATCCATTGAAAAATATGGTCTCTAGAGAGGTCAAAAGATTTTAATAATTTTAGACCTAATGACCTAGTTTTTGACTGCAGTTGACCCAGTTTTAAACTTGACCTAGATATCATCAAGATGAACATTCAGACCAACTTTCATACAGATCCCATGAAAAGTATGGCCTCTAGAGAGGTCACAAGGTTTTTTTATTATTTGACCTACTGACCTAGGTTTTTAGGGCACGTGACCCAGTTTCAAACTTGACCTAGATATCATCAAGGTGAACATTCTGACCAATTTTTATGGAGATCCATTCACAAGTATGGTCTCTAGAGAGGTCACAAGGTTTTTCTATTTTTAGACCTAATGACCTAGTTTTTGACCGCACATGACCCTGTTTTGAACTTGACCTAGATATCATCAAGATGAACATTCAGACCAATTTTCATACAGATCCCATGAAAAATATGGCCTTTATAAAGGTCACAAGGTTTTTCTATTATTTGACCTACTGACCTAGTTTCTGATGGCACGTGACCCACTTTCAAATTTGACCTAGATATCATCAAGATGAACAATCAGGCCAATTTTCATACAGATCCCATGAAAAATATGGCCTCTAGAGAGGTCACAAGATTTTTCTATTATTTGACCTACTGACCTAGTTTTTGACCGCACGTGACCCACTTTCGAACTTGACCTAGATATCATCAAGGTGAACATTCTGACCAATTTTCATGAAGATCTCATGAAATATATGGCCTCTAGAGAGGTCACAAAGTTTTTCTATTTTTAGACCTACTGACCTAGTTTTTGACCGCACATGACCCAGTTTCGAACTTGACCTAGATATCATCAAGATGAACATTCAGACCAATTTTCATACAGATCCCATGAAAAATATGGCCTCTAGGGAGGTCACAAGGTTTTTCTATTATTTGACCTACTGACCTAGTTTTTGAAGGCAGGTGACCCAGTTTCGAACTTGACCTAGATATTATCAAGGTGAACATTCTGACCAATTTTCATGAAGATCTTGTGAAATATATGGCCTCTAGAGAGGTCACAAGGTTTTTCTATTTTTAGACCTACTGACCTAGTTTTTGATGGCACGTAGTTTTTGACCGCACATGACCCAGTTTCGAACTTGACCTAGATATCATCAAGATGAACATTCAGACCAATTTTCATACAGATCCCATGAAAAATATGGCCTCTAGAGAGGTCACAAGGTTTTTCTATTATTTGACCTACTGACCTAGTTTTTGAAGGCAGGTGACCCAGTTTCGAACTTGACCTAGATATTATCAAGGTGAACATTCTGACCAATTTTCATGAAGATGTTGTGAAATATATGGCCTCTAGAGAGGTCACAAGGTTTTTCTATTTTTAGACCTACTGACCTAGTTTTTGACAGCAAATGACCCAGTTTCGAACTAGACCTAGATATCATCAAGGTGAACATTCTGACCAAGTTTCATGAAGATCTTGTGAAATATATGGCCTCTAGAGAGGTCACAACGTTTTTCTATTTTTAGACCTACTGACCTAGTTTTTGACGGCACGTGACCCAGTTTCGAACTTGACCTAGATATCATCAAGATGAACATTCAGACCAACTTTCATAAAGATCCCATGAAAAATGTGACCTCTAGAGTGGTCACAAGCAAAAGTTTACGGACGCACGCACGCACGGAGGCACGGACGGATGGACGACGGACACCGCGCGATCACAAAAGCTCACCTTGTCACTTTGTGACAGGTGAGCTAAAAAGCGCATGTCTCCCCCAATGCAAAGTCCTATAGGCAAGAAGTCAATAGGGGTCAGGAGCGAAAGTCAAAGAGACACTGATGGTTGGTTGCAATAGGGATCATCTACTTGGCATGTCCAGTCATCCCGCTAAATTTCAACACTTGTGGCCTAGTGGTTCTCAAGTCACTGTTCAGGCTCCTGTGACCCTGACCTTTGATCAAGTGACCTCAAAATAAATAGGGGTGTACTCTGCATGTCCAATCATCCTATTAAGTTTCAACATTGTAGGTCAAATGGTTCTCAAGTAATTTCCAAAAAATGATTTTACATGAACAGGCCACTGTGACCTTGACCTTTAATAGACTGACCCCAAAATCAATAGGGGTCATCTACTCTGCATGTTCAATCATCCTATGAACTTTCAACATTCTGGGTCAAGTGGTTTTCAAGTTATTGATCGGAACTGGTTATCAATGTTCAGGCCCCTGTGACCTTGACCTTTAAAGGGTCATTTACTCTGCATGAACAATCATCCTATGAAGTTTCAACATTCTGGGTTGAGAGGTTCTCAAGTTATTGATTGGAAATGGTTTTCCATGTTCAGGCCCCTGTGGCCTTGACCTTTAACAGAGTGACCCTAAAATCGTTAGGGTTCATCTACTCTGCATGACCAATCATCCTACGAAGTTTCATCATTCTGGGTCAAGTGGTTCTCAAGTTACTGACCGGAAATGGATTTCAATGTGCGGGCCCCTGTGACCTTGACCTTTCACAGAGTGACCCCAAAATCGTTAGGGGTCATCTACTCTTTATGACCAATCATCCTATTAAGTTTCAACATTCTGGGTCAAGTGGTTCTCAAGTTACTGACCGGAAATTGTTTTCAATGTTCAGGCCCCTGTGACCTTGACCTTTAATGGAGTGACCCCAAAATCGACAGGGGTTATCTACTTTGCATGTACAATCATCCTATGAAGTTTCAACATTCTGGGTCAAGTGGTTCTCTAGTTATTGATCAGAAATGGTTTTCAATGTTCAGGCCCCTGTGACCTTGACCTTTGACGGAGTGATCCCATAATCAATAAGGGTCATCTACTCTTTATGACCAATCATCCTATCAAGTTTCAACATTCTGGGTCAGGTGGTTCTCTAGCTATTGATTGGAAATGGTTTTCAATGTTCAGGCCCCTGTGACCTTGACCTTTGACGGAGTGACCCCAAAAACAATAGGGGTCGTCTACTCCAGCAGCCCTACAACCCTATGAAGTTTGAAGGTTCTAGGTCAAATGGTTCTCCAGTTATTGCTCGGAAATGAAGTGTGACGTACGGACGGACGGACGGACAGGGCAAAAACAATATGTCTCCTGGGGGAGACATAATTAAACTATATTTCTACATGTAACAACTATTCAGCAATCATCATATGGCTAACATACCCATTCTTGGGTTTCTACTAAAACTTACTTGTCCATGATGTTTTCTCCATTCAGATGAAGACAGTCAAATACAAACAAACACACATTGGCATCCTTGAACTGTTCTTTCTGAATGAAAATTAGCACAAATATACAGTCATAGTTATAAATAACTGTCATAATTGATTCTTTATTCATACTGAATCCAATAAAATTTCATTTAGGGATATTTTAAATATGGTTAACCATTGACTTCATTTATCACAACTAATGAAAGGGTGAATATGTATTTCTTAAGGTGTGTGTGGGATGAGTTGGTTAACATTACATAAACACAATTACAGGTCATAGATTGATTTTCCACATTTTAACGATAGAGGAAGACCCCAAGTGCCCATCCTCCTATGCTGCACTGCTGCTGGCACGGATGGGCACCTGGGTACAACCTATTATCTTCCAAAAGCCAGCTGAATGGCTTCCTCACATGCAAGAATTCTACATCCCAACAAAACACAACCTTGACGGCATTAGTGAAAACATTGTTCGCTCAAACTACTGATGGTTTGAACAAACTTTTAACAGTCCCCTGGCTTTCAAGTAAATGAAGCTGGTAGTGCCAAAAATATGATAGAATGATTTTATCTGTGGCATTTCAACCTTTACAGCAACATTTTCATAATTATTTATTCCTGTTTGTATATTTGAGAAAGCTCTATGGGACTATACTTTTGAACGTTGACAAATCCTCTTTGGCTTACTTTATTGTCATCGACTTATTTTGATGTTCTTTGACTCACTTTGTGCTCTTTGACTTACTTTGTGCTCTTTGACCTACCTTATGTTTACCAAGTGTACCAAATGGCAGAGGTGTTCCTGTATTGGTGTCAATAAGAAGGACTTCAGCATCCAGGATCAGATCATCTCCAGTAGGGAAAGCTTTCGGAATATATTCCTTGAAATGTGATACCTATAAAATATATGTCGGGTAAATCAAATTGTTCTGGCTATTGGTTTATAATGCAATAAATATATCAATGATATTAAATATAAACTGCTTCTGCATTCAGAACAATGGAACCTGTATGATCACTGTGTTTACAATTTCTAATGAACTCACATGGCTAATGAGTAAAGGCGGAAGATACCAGAGGTCACAACATTCTATTGGCTATGACTGTTTACGTAAGTCATGTCATCATGTCTACTGGCTGCAACTGTTTACATACATGACATTGTCATGACTATAATTGTTTACATAGGTCATGTCATCGCGTCTGTTGGCTTTAACTTTTTACATACGTTAAGTCATCATTATTATATCTTAGTGGACTTAACTCATGGAATGCATGCCTCAAGACATGTCATTTTAACATTTCCTTTTGCAACAGCCATCATTAATAGTTTGTCATTTAAAGATCTATAATTCTTAAAATATGCAACACTGGATAAATGAAAACAATGTGAAAGAAGGAGACACCAAAACTGTAAGTATAAGTTAATTAAATCAGTGTTTAGAAATATCTATCTGGGTATGAAATACATGGTTGTTTTAAAGTAGCAACTTCAGACACAGTCTATACTCAATAATTATGAGAAGATTAGCAAAAGGCATTCACTCTGAAATCATTAGTAATTTTGGAGGACTAATTTACGTGGATATTTCATGGGTGAGTCAAGTCATGAAATTACATCCAAAACAAACAAGTACATTTTCCTGTCACTTTATGTTCAAAAAGATGAAATACCTGAATTTACAGACATCCATTACCTATGAAAGAGAAAATGTTGTAACATTTGAAAAATTATCAAGTTTTACCTTATGTGGCAGTACAGGTTTCAGACTTCTACTGAAATACTGAAAGTGGGATCCTTTCTTGTGTAGCTGCACTCTCTCGCCATCATACTTGATCTCAGCATAGAAACCATTGGGACATTTCTTCATGGCATAGCCCACTGATCTACATGCTTCTGCCTGAAATATATACTGGTACTGATGATAAACCCGGACAGATGATAAAGTCGACCACCTTGGAAATTTTTGATTGCAATCGGTTATTTATAAAATTGAATACACCATCTAATAGTTTCCATTTACAATACCAACTGGTGTAAATAAAAACAAAATTGGTAAATATTCTGAATAAATAAATGACTTACATTTATCTGTATAAAAAATAGTTAGCCAAAATTACTGGGGAAGAAGGTGTTTTTTGTGCATGCTCACTGTCGCCACATGAAGGCCTGACATTGGGTCACTTTTCATTACTTGATCAGGAATGACTGTTGCAGCTTTTTGGGGAAAGTTTCAATATAATACTACAAAGAAAATTTTGTAAATGACAAAGTGTTCGAATTTATCATCAGTCAACCTGCTTACAGTCCCCATTTTACTAATCCCTTTCAGGGCCTCACTTCGTGTGAGTTTGCTAACTAAATATAAATTTGAATTATGTAAAGTTTCCAGCAAATGTTAAGCTTTATTTTGATACCAACCATTGATTACAAATTGCAGAAATAAAAAAGTTACAGGTAAAAAACCTCATTTTCTGTTCGGGTTTATCATCAGTACCAGTATACATGTCATTGTTTATTACATGACTGTACACCTGACATCCAAGAGTATATAGGTTAAGTCAGAAACACATGAAAATAACAAGCAGATATCAATGTTGAAAATGTTTGATTTTAATTTAATGCCACTTTTCAACTGTATTTCTGTTATGTAACAGCAAACAGTTAACCTAACCAGTCTTCCTGTATTCTGCTCAGGTACCAACTTGTTTGTCCACAAATAACTGCCAACTTCTCAACATCAATCAGTGGTGGAGAATGATTTTAAACATAATATCTTCTATTGTAACATCACAGAGAGCATATGCCTTGCACAGGGATATTACACTATTTCCAGTACAAGCACAGAGAGCCTACTTTTTACTGTTAGTCCTCACATAAAGAGACTTCATCCTGCCTTGCAGCAAGCAGAAAATGACTAAGAGTAAGCTCCCCTAACCATCTGCTCACTGAGGTCCTTAGAGATGAATAGAATTATATAACACATACCAACATGGGTAACACTGGAGTCATTAAAGAGGCCCTGACAGACAATTTCTTGCCAAGACCAGGTTTATCCCCACTTTCTCTGTTCTCTATCACTCTCTCCACAACATCTCGAAGGTCACGTGATGCCTGGAATGCTGCATATGCATTGGGGTCAAGGGCATCCAGTCTGAAAAAGAAACATTAAGGAAACATAAAAGCCATAGAGAAAGAAACAGAACAGTGGAGGAACAGGTGTTGAGGTTAAGATCACTTATATAAAGTGTAGTAGGTTGGATATTGGTAATTAATAGAACAGAATTTGTCCACATATTCCACTGATGATTCAATGTTCTGCTAACAATGCCTAAATTGAAGGAATAACAAAAAAGTGTTCTGTGATTTTTTGAACAGATGCATTATCATTATAAACCTGCTACTGATAAAACTGCTGTGTAAAACATCTTGGTCATTTTCCAAATGATAATGGCTGTTATATTACAGCAACAAAGCCCTAAATTAGAACAGTGGTCTATTTACAGTACTGAGACCACTAGTTCTGGAACTGAGAATTATGTCTGGATTTAGAAAAGAAACAAATCCACAATCTTATATATACATGTATAACAAAAACAGGCATTCTGCCACTAGGAATTCCTGTTTTCATTCTTCTATAGTTCATACTCACATATGTTTAGCCCCTGCATTAATCCTGAGATCATGTTTGATCAGTCTGATCACCATCTTCAAGTCATTGCCTGTACACCTACAATAACAACATGACTTTGTCAACCATTCTGCATGTATTTAAACTACTACTGTTTACCTCTTGTATAATTCTGTAAAGTCAGAAATTTTTACTTGGGACTTATTTTTCCTATACATTTATACCTCAAGAATAATATTGTAAAATCAGGAATTGTCATGAGGTACTTGTTTCCGATATATATTTACACCTTATGAATAATACTGCAAATACAGGATTTTTCATGTTATATATCTGTATTATATAATAGTCTGCATTAGTGACATGTGTTTAACATACACTGGGCAGATACAGTAGCTCTAACTAGAGACTGGCAGTTTATAAAATAAGTCTTGTATATCAATGCATTATTATTCACTTATTACAGTAAATGGCGTCCTGGTAAATAGTCAAGACTATTTTTGCATAAGGTCCAACGGAAGGAGGCCTATAGTTCGAACTTTTGACAAGCAAGCCATTTCATAAGAAATCAGAAGATAAACTTCATTGCTGTTTATACATGTGTTAACTATGGTCCGGCACACCTGTGTTGAACTATAGACCAGTCAAAACTGTACAAACTATGGACTAGCAATGTACATACAGAGACATGTAATTGAATGCTTATAATATATAGACAGCAAAAAGATTCTCTAATACATACTAATATAGTTAGCTATTGTTTTTTTTTTTCTTTTTAAAAAAACTTATAACATGCCAGCACACAAAAATAATCAGTGCAAGGTAGCTAACCTGGTTTCTGAAACCAGTCTTCCAACTCTAGTATCTGTATGATCTGATTGGTGACATCTGGGTGTGATTTTAAAACTGACCAATGGCAGTACAGTACTCTGTGACTGGTTTCCAAACCCAGTTTTATAAGTTTAGAAATAGGGAGTAAATGACTGAGTACCTTTGAGCAATCTTTGCAAGTACTTTCTCCTGATCATCCTCCTTTGTGACCTTTGTCAAGTCCTCCAAATAATGGTTCACCTGTGAACAGTAGGGTGCAAGAATTTGCTACCATAATACATGATCAATAGAAATTTGGATAATAAGCTTTCTGATTACACTTATGCTAAATAAGTCCATTAATTCTGGGATCAGTCTGCCAATGGCTAGCTGAGTCATTTGCTACAACTTAGCAATTGCAACCCTTCATTAAACTGACAGCTTGATTAAGAGTTATCAATAAGACTAAAATATAATGTTGATAAACCAAGCCTTTTCCTAAATGGCATTGTAATGTTTACAATATCTAAGGTCTGTTGTACTGGCCACAAAGCCTGGAGCCAGGATTTTTCATTGCACCATTATGAAACCACTTCTATCATTATTTTTGTGGCACAATATTGTTATCCTTTAGCTTAAATGCATGACAAAAAAATTCTGCCTGCATGGAAAAATAATTTCCTGCATTAGCATTAGTATTCTTTGTGTAGGAACAATTTACATAGCCTTGTAACCTTATTACATAAGCGTTTACACTTACTGGAAAGAAACTTGTAAATGTCTTATATGAAAAGTCACCGACATCTTTTGACTAGATGTAAGTAAATGTAAAAGGAAGGTTAAATGTATGTAAAATAAAAATAAAACATACCTCTTGTATTGTAAAATTACATTTTTTCTGAGGAGGAAGGACTTTGCTTTGCTCAAAGAAAATCTTCACAGTCTCGGCAACATCACCTTGGTCCAAATCTTCTAACATAGCTTTCTGATTTGTGTGAAAAATCTGAAATATAATATATCAATATTCAAGAAATAGGTCATTGCTGTGTTTACTATGTAAATAAATACATGTCAAATTGTCCAGCATACATTGCAATAGAAATAACAATAAATGAACACAGATCCATAGCAAAGAACACTGACTTTTTTTATGCAAACAGGCCATCCTTACGACTTTTACAGGTTCTTAAGCATGGTGAAGTAAAACGCCTACATAACACATAATATTGAATGAAATCTCGAAAAATATACTTAACTTGGCTAAATATATAAAATGACAGTAAATATCATGTGGATATAATAATTAAACAGCATATCTAGCAATGCTAAAACAGCCATTTGTTAAAAATCTTCATTTTTTTAGTTGACTTACATATTTATACGGTGTATCTTGTACATTTATCAGTGTGTAGTATTTCAAACCTAACATGGAGTACTCTTTATAAACACACACAAGTGTATTTTATATTTACATATATACTGTGAAGTAATTGTTATAATTTATATTTTCGAATATGAAATTTGGGCATAAAACTATCTTTAACTAAGTGCAGGTTTACACATAAATGTCTCTTGTGGGTGTAGATTTATTCAAAACTGGCTTAACTGAGTGTTGCTTTACACATAAATGGCCCTTAAATGAGTGTAGATTTACACATAAATTGCCCTCAGATGCGTGTAGATTTACAAAATAATGACTGATAGACACAATTTCGGTCATATGGCAACTTTCAAGTTTAAATGGTAAAGGAAGACTCGAGTCGTAAGGCACATAGAGGGCACCTAGGTCGAATCATGCCAGTTGGTTAGCTTCTATACATACGTACGATGAGGTGGGACAAGTGACTCAACTCAGTAACTTTAGCCAGTTGACCACAGGGTTCCCAAGGTAATCAAAGAATAACAGTTGACAAATACCTGACTGAATAACTTGACCAGCTGCTTATTGTTCAAGTTGTACACACTTTTCACAACACCAGGCAGCAGCAGCTTCAACAGTAAATATAGATTGCCTTCATAGCCATCTGAAAACAGTAAATGAATTATCCTAGAGCTATCACTGAATGTAATTAGTACCCCTTCAAATGTGATAAATAGCCCTGCAACCCCATTTTGCTTCAATGAGGCATAACTCTTTAACAGAAGTGAAACAGAAAGGTCATGCATGTAAACATGTGCCTTAAGTTTTATTGGAATCTGTTTATAACTGTGGAAATGGTTTGAGCAACAGACATTCTGCAAGCTAAAAATTCAGAAATTTTATGTTGTGTCTTCACATTTGAAACGGAATGTTAAACACAGGCAACTTTTCCCATATATCTTTTAAACACTGACCTCCACTTGACCCTTTCATGATAAACTTTTTGACAATTGCTGTTTTTCCAGTGTAGCTATTTTCTTCTGCAATATCAGCACAAAGGCGACGGAATTCCCTGAAGGAGTCATCTTTGCCACTCGAAGTGCTCACTGGACCGGCACCATTGCTTGTTGATCCAGATTCTAGAAATAAATAACTTGTAACAAGGCAACTACTGTAACAGTATAATAATAAATCTCTGCAAATTTAGATAGAGCTGTGTCCTTTTTCCACCAGACTGGTTGGAAAAATGGACTGCGAGTTTTCATAAGACAAGACGAGATTTTCCCTTGTAGAAAAAGTTCTTTAAGGTAGATTTTAATGTACATGTACTTCTCAAAGTTGTATATTTACATATATTGTATCAAACGGTCATTAAAATGTTAAGCTATGTGTGCTTTTTTTAAGATGTTGCATATCATGAAAGAGATTTGCATACTTCAAGCTCGTTTCAAGATATTATTTGTCAGTTTTTCATGTGTTGATAACAATAATTTAGAAACCTGTCATTATTTAAGCAACATGGAAATTACCTGTAAAACAACAAATACAATTTCATCACTGAAACACTGTTTGATTGGTTAGATACCATTTTTCAACAGAATCTCAATTAGGTAATGGTGGTCAGTCAGCTAAACCAGTGTTCCTAAATTCTGTATAGGTATCGACCCATTCTCTGCAAGTAACTGACAACTTCCCAATATGGAGATGGACATCAAATTACTTCTGACACTCTGATGAAATTACATATTTTACCTGATGAGGGCCCTGGCTTTGGTTCCTGTTTTATAGGTGTAGTGCTGGTTGCTGGCTTATTCTTAGCAGGTGTAGTCTTTGATGGAGTTTTCTTTTTTCCAGGTGAACCAGCTTTTGCCAGAAAACCTGAAAAAGAAATGCACTGAAAGTGGAAAACGTTCTAATATACAACAGCAATTATAAAACCTGGTGCCAAGGTTATAAAACTGAAATTGATGACCAGTCTCAGAATGCAACCTTGCCATTGGTCAATTTTCAGACTGTGCTCAAAGTTGATTCCGGAGTTTTGAAACTGGTCGTCAATATCACGTTTATAACCTTGGGCTGAGGAATTCAAGAGAATCTATTTTGCACTAGAAATGTAAGGCAGCATAACACTACTGGGAGTCTAATAAAGCATTAATCAGAAGTTTAGAAAAAAATAAAAAAAAGTTCAAATACTTCTTTCATTTTCTTTCAAATATTTTGAATTCAAATGTCTCCCTCTTTCATTTTATGGATTCCTAGAAGTCTGTATCCACAAAATCACCAACTAGTCCTATCTAAAAACTACATCCATACCAAGACTGGTGATGACAGCCCCTAGGTTTCCCCTCTTTTGACATACTACAGGAAACACTATTGCAACATGTATGTACATGAACTTATCAAATCTGTGCTAAAGAGCATGTGCTAAAGATCTACTGTGGACAGAAACTACATGACACAGTAGACCACTAGCTACCTTTCAAATTTAAACTTTTGCAGATTCATTTTAAACTTTGGGTAAAAAGTTAAAAACCCTCATTAACCTTTAGCCTGCTGGCGACAAGTCGTTCTGCCTTTGTGACCAGTGCAGACCAAGATCAGCCTGCAAGGATCATGGTATGCACTGTTTGCTATTCAGTCTGTAAATTTTCAGTGAACACCCCTTCGAATAATAAATGGTATTGCCTAAACTGAATGATGGACCAGTCCATTTTAGAAAGTTAGCAGGCTAAGGGTTAAAGTGTGGCCTTAAAATACAGGTTTGATGGTAATCAAACAAACCTTTGATCAGTGTCAAGATGGTATCCTTGTCTGCCTGTTCGAGGTCAGAAAATCCCTCCAAATCATCAGGATCTTCAATCTTCTTTGTTGTAGCTCGTGCACGTACAAATGTCTCAAAAATACAATCTGGATGGAACCACTGTTTCATGTCTCCAGAATCCTATAAAAACAACTTAGAAGTTCATTACAATTTTACCTAAACACTCAATTTTTGCTTGTATTTGTAAAATTGCTTAATATATAGTACAACCTGTGCTGAGCTATTTTTACCTCATGCATCCAAAATTACAAAAAGATTAGTTAAGCCTGGAAATAGTAAAAAATCCTTCAGATTGAAAAACCCCTCCCCACCTGTACACCCTGAAATATCAAGTCTAGAAACCATTATAACTTAAAATAACTTTGCCCTATAATCTCTAACACATCAGCGGTCATCTGCTGGCCATAGACAATTTGCTATAATTAATATAGTCTCTGGCCTACTCAGGTCCTATCATATGGAATAAAATCCCACTTAATATCCGCCAATCAAACTCCTTGTCAACATTTAAAACTTCGTTCTTGTCATGGTGGTACTCTGGTGGGCAGCAAAACCTTATGTAAATCTTAAATTTTCCATCACATAAATATTTAATTTTACAAACTAAATTAGTTATTAATAAATGTATTTAGTTAAATGTATTTCATTGTAAATTTATTATGTTTTAATATTTTTGTATTAATATATTCTTTCACATGTACATGTATATATGTTGAGGCCCATATGTAAGATTGGTTGCCAAATACGTTTGCCTCTGGTTAAGAGTAGTAGTCCCACTAATAACACAAGAGAAATATTTCAAAGTTCATTCAAAAATAACATTTAAGGGCCATAACTCTACAATACATAATGACACTGATGAGCTGAAAATATGCAAATCTCTTTTTTAGTTAAGCGAAGCTTTCACTAATTCCAGCCAGCGGTTGCTGATAAATAGTGCAAATAAACAATATGTGATGTATGTAGGAAATGGGGCCAATATCTTTCCCAAAATTCTTTTTGGGGTATATAAAATCTCTTTAGAATAAAAGTTCCTGGAAAACAATATTTTTTCTCTCAACTACTAATATAAAAGTACTTGATGTAGAGATGTGTTACTTTAAAAGTTAATTTACAGAGAAACATTGCTCATACGAGCATCAATAGCTCAAGCACATGGGCTTTTTTTACCCGTGCATACCCAAGCAATTCCTGTGATTGCTGGCAATTTTTCTTTCTATGTTGGACCACTCAAAACACTGGGTAACTGGAGGGTTTTGCTAATCCTCAAGCGACCTTGTGCAATCGTTGTTTTACTCTACAATGATTACAGGAGAAACAGCAGTCATATTGGTATCAGAAGCACTCACCTCTGAGAAAGGGTTTGAAACCAGTTTTGCTATCCTCAGCGCTCCTTTGTCAATCTTCTGCTTACATTTCTTACAGCTTGACGTCCCAAGTTTTGCATAACCCGTCAAATATCTGTTTTCTGTCATTGTAAAATACCTATCGTCTACTATTAGAGCTGAAGTGCATGTGCACTTGATACTGTCTGTAGAAGTTAATTTATTAGGTATAAGCAATCTAGAAGGTGTTGAAAACTTATGTACATTTAAAGTCTGTCTTTCAATGCAAGTGACTGCAGATGTTTGTGAACATGGAATGTTGGCATGTCTAGTTGAAGTGAACAGGCATGATTTTTGCGGCTGAGCTACAGAAAATTTTAAACGTAGATTATCCGCTGAGTTTCTCGCAAGTTGTGTAACTAAATGCCTGAAATATGTCCGTGTAATTGACTGCAGACTGGTTAACCACTTGCTCATTCAAAGTCTAGCCTGCTTATATGCTCTGTACCTGAAAAAAATACATTTAACTAATTACATGTAAATCTATATTTATAATAGGCTATTCATCTTTATTTCAAGAACAAGAATGTCAACATTGATAGCACTTAACCCTGGAAATGCTTGATAGAATATTATGAAGCCAAAACAGAGGCAAAACTCCAGAAAAAAATGACCTGAATGTCCTCATTATGTACCGAGGTACACTTCTATTGTTTCAATATCCATTTTAAGACGGCAAACATTTCTCACAGTCCCTTTACTGTGGCAACTGTTTATCTGCTTGACTGTTGAAAAGGCTAGTCTACAATTGCAATTAGTTGGCTGCGGTAAGTTCCATATACAATCCTTTAATAGATACTTTTGCTGGCAATTTTACCTGCTAGCTGTGTAATGAAAGTCATTTAATGGGATGTGTACATGTAGTAAGAATGTTCAGGGTTTTCAGTTGTTGGTTAAAAAGTAGCTTAATGCAGGTGTCCAAAAAATAATCAAACATGTACATGTCAACATATCATGTATAACTTTGAGTTTCATTTGAACTGAATGAAAACTGAAAACTGTAGAAGTGGAGATGTAGTTGTAATATATTTGTTATTAAGATTGTACGCTAGAATTTGGGGCAAAATTTTTCCCAATAATAGAATTTCTTCAAACTTTGGATACTGAAGGACAATGATCTAAGAAACAAAAATATGCAATAAAAATCATACGTCACCAGTATTGGAAAAGAGTTATCTGCCCTTGAAAACATCATTTCCCAAAAACTGCGGTTTTCAAGGGCAGATAACTCTTTTTTAGGGTATACAGGATAGCTAATAAATTTTTGTAGCATTCCATTAAATTTTGTAGTTTTTTTGCTGTATACCAGAAGGAAAATGTCTATTCTTTTCAAAACATACAGCTTTTAATAGAAATTCACGTGTGGTTTCTCTCCTTGCCATTAAGATATTGATTACATGTGGGCTGATTTAGTGTGCATGAATGTCATGATAGCTCAGGTAATAATGGTTATTTTTTCAATTATTAGTTTAAAATCCACATCTAAACAAACTTCCCTGAATTTTTTACTATAGTATAAAATCAAAGTAGTAAGGTTAAAGTAAACCCTGGGAGAGAATATGCCAAGGGATTTTACAAATCAATTGGAGAGGAAGGCGTATTTTGAGGGATAATATTATATGGGGGAGGGGGGATTTTTGAGGAATGGGAGGGGGTATTTTGAGGCAACCGGGATGTGGAGGGGGAGTGGGGGGGTAAAATGTCTTCGGGAGAGAGTGTAATTTTCTTTAACAAGAGCTGTCCGTAAGACAGCCAAGCTCGACTATTCGAAATATTGCCCCAGAAGCAGGAAAATATTACCCAAAAAGGTTAAATATCAAAAGAGTTTTAAGTTCAAAAGGGGGAATAATTTGACCAAAATGCATATCAGTTATGGGACTTGCTGCTATCAACTAGTTTTATAACCCCGAAGGCACATGTGAAGTTTCAATTCAATATCTGCATTAGTTTTGGAGATAATAACTTGCATGTAAAACTTTAATCAAAATTTTCTAAGCCTAAAAGGGGGCATAATTTGCTCAAAAAACATGTCAGAGTTATGGGACTTGACCCAGTGAGGTTGGTAATTGATCTAGAAAAAGAAAAAATAAGTTTCAAATCTATATGCCTTTTAGAAATAGCTGTATGTACTTGCACGCAAAACTTTAACCAGAATTTTCTAAGTCCAACAGGGGGCATAATTTGGCCAAAATGAAGGTCAGAGTTATAGGACTTGCTGCTATCAACTAGATTTATAACCCCGAAGACGCATGTGAAGTTTCAAATCAATATCTGCATTAGTTTTAGAGATAGTAACTTGCATGTAAAACTTTAACCAAAATTTTCAAAGTCTAAAAGGGGGCATAATTTGCTCAAAATACATGTCAGAGTTATGGGTCTTGACCCAGTGAGGTTGGTAATTGATCTAGAAAAAGAAAAAATAAGTTTCAAATCTATTATTATGCCTTTTAGAAATAGCTGTATGTACTTGCACGCAAAACTTTAACCAGAATTTTCTAAGTCCAAAAGGGGGCATAATTTGGCCAAAATGAAGGTCAGAGTTATGGGACTTTCTGCTATCAACTAGATTTATAACCCCGAAGACGCATGTGAAGTTTCAAATCAATATCTGCATTAGTTTTGGAGATAGTAACTTGCATGTAAAACTTTAACTAAAATTTTCTAAGTCCAAAAGGGGGCATAATTTGCTCAAAATACATGTCAGAGTTATGGGACTTGACCCAGAGAGGTTGGTAATTGACCTAGAAAAAGAAAAAATTAGTTTCAAAGCTATATGCCTTTAATTGATGGCTGTATGTACTTGCATGCAAAAACTTAACCAAGGTGTGACGCCGACGCCGACACCGACGCCAGGGTGAGTAGAATAGCTAGACTATTCTTCGAATAGTCGAGCTAAAAACTGCTTCCACATGGAGGGTGGCTATTTTCTGAAAGGAAGTGGCTAGGGGTCCAGTAACCGGACCTCTAGACCCAGAGTCTAGATGTCCGGTAATCAAAATACTTGTACAGTTATTACTAGTGTATTCAATAATTGCCATGAGAAAGCTGTAATAAATTGTCATAAAGTTGCCGTTTTTACATATAGTATCTATGTAAATAATTATTTTGGTAAATATTTTTTACAAATAGCTCTCACTCGGGTTGGAGACATACTGAATATGAAATTTTATCGGCGATTTCCGTTAGTCACTATTACCTTAGCCATAAAACAAATTCAGCAATTTATGTGCACAATCAAAATCTAAGATACCTATAATTTAAAGCATAAGCTGTTTTATTATTTTAATCCTTCAATCCAGAGAAAAAAAATGCAAAATTTATTATGCTGCGTTTACACTTAGCCACAATGTCCACGATTTAAAAAAAGCATGGAGCTCCACGATTTATTGCATGAATTTTGTATTACTATGCTTTCTTATGCTCTCAGTACGTTCTGTTACTACCTGTAGCATTTTGTTACGAAACCAACACAATTCTGGTCAAGATCTGCATGATTTTCATCACGTTCTCTCAAGTTCATACGATTACCACGATATGCTATCACGTTTTGTCATGTTCTGTTTAGATCCCTCACGTTATCAAGTTCTTTTAAGCTCTCCTACGATTTACGGCCACAATGAGATCAAGACTGTCACATTCTGAGCACAACTGGAGTATAAATAGGAGGCATGGGTCATCCTCTCCAGAGATTCCAAAGAGGAACAAGCTATGCAACCATGGCCAAAATTAAAAATGTGTTTGTTTGCCGTCTCCCTACCTACCCGATTAAAATGCTGTGCCTCAAAAGTTTTTATTGGATAATGCTGATCAAACATTTTTTTTTGAAGTAGTGATATGACAAGTGCCACAATTATATTTCAACAAAACAATAATTAAGAAAGTTTAAATTGTATTATTTAATTTCATCCTTTATATAACATATACAAATTTGTCTTACTTTTACAGAAGAAATATTCTGTAAGAAATGATCATATATTTATTGGTAAAGTTACAATAATCCCCTCACCAAAAAAAAAAAAGAATAACCTACCTACCTACCCAACTTTAAAAAGTAGGGTCGGGAGACAGCAAACAAAGACTTTTTAAATGTGGCCCAAAAGATGAAGAAGATGCTAAATTGGCAATTTTCATGTATGCCTATATAGGTACTCGTTGGCAGCAGCAAAAAGGGACGGAACAGGGCAGGATCAATAGAAGAGAGAAGAATGAGAAGAAGTAATAGAAGGCCTAGGACCTGCTGGGTGAGACCATGGTTAAATGTAAACCGAAGGCACCAATGGGGACAATATTCTCAACTTCTCAACAGAGAATTCAGACGTGAAGATGTTGGTTCCTATGTCAACTATGTAAGAACACCTCCAGATCCATTTGATGAGGTCCTGGAAAGAACAGCACCAAGCATAGAGAGCATAGAGATCCCCTACAATGAAGCATCAAGGTCTGATGTGTTACGATGAGGTCTGTTAAGCTGTACTACACTCTACTTAGCAACCCCAGCTGATAAGCCCTGCAGGTTAAGAATTAGCCAAAAAATCAATAGTGTGTGTTGAAAAACAAAAAGTCTACTATGATTTCCACATTCTATCACGCTCTCTCAAGATTTAATGATAAATCGGGATAATTGTAGAAATTTTGTCATGATCCTTACGATCATTACAATTCCACTCCACCAAGTTCCCTCCAGATCACCACGATTCGATCCCACACCCCCCACGCTTTTCTCAAATCGTGGACTTAAGTGTAAATCATTAAATGTAGCATTACATACAAATGGCTAATTATTATTAATAATTTATCAAATTCGCAATCATGTTTTTCTGGGGGTTAAAGGATTATAAAATCCTTCTGTATCCCACCACTAGCACAGTATTTAAAACCATGAAAAAAAAACAAATGATAGTAAACTTTTGAAATCATCAGTTCCCACTCTGCAAAACCATGCAAGTATTCATATTGATTACTGGACCTCTAGACAGCCTAGTCTAAATAATGAGACCTCGGGTAGACCGATTTTATATTTTGATATTTTATGTTGTCTACCTACAGGTCTCGGAGGCGGATATCGACAAGTCAAAAATATATAACGATATTCAACTCTGAGTACAATTATTTGGACTACTAGACAGCCCTACACGAGTTGTCTAGGGTTCCGCTAACTGGACCTCTAGACTTTGGGTCTGGAGGTTCATTTACCGGACCTCTAGCCACTGCCTTTCTGGAATAGCCCATCTGCTTCGATTTTCATACGATGAAAAATAACAAAAGCAAGCAAGCATTTAAAATGTAAGTCAGAATGTGACAATGTCTGTCTGCAAGTTAGTAAAAGAATGATATGAAAATTTATACAATAATTTAAATCTAAATACAAAAATTATCAATCCTCTATACCCTAAATCCGATATACAGTAAAAGTAGTGTAAATTATGTATCCGAATACTTTCTTTATCCGAATACTAAATTTATTCGTTAGCCAGATATGCCTGCATAAATAATGATGCATATTTTGAAACACTATTGATTAACCTACCAAACTACAGTTTAATTTCAACCTTGTTCATTAATATCTACGCAACGTTTAATTCAGCACCTAAATCGGCATTTTTTGCTGTGGTAGCTTTTTTTCGTTTTGTTTTCCATGCGCTACTTGTTTGTAACTGCACAGTTCTTTATTTTAATCGAGTGTGAACGTGCATGTTCCATTTTTAAGCTTATAATATATTCATTGGTAAAAATTCACACATGAAAAAGATTTTTCCCCAACAAATTGAAATGTCAAAATTCAAATTACTATCACATCCACCTGTAGGTAGTGTAATGTATAACTTGTATCAATAAAAGAAATATTTAGCATACGAAAAAAATCTTAATTAATGAGTTCTGGTGAGTAGGCATAGAAGAATAACTAACATTTATCTTGTGTAATAAAATTGTTATAGCTCATTGCAGATTTTTACTTTCATCCAGAAAGGTCTAATACATATGTATCAGTTGTTCCAGTTTCAGCAAGTCAGTTCGTCGGATTAGCCCATTTCCGACCAAAATTTGGACCCAAAATCTCGTGCTGTCACATATACGTTATCAAACGGGATATTGTCTGTGATATCAGGATAAGATAAGATAGGATTTCGACAAGATAGAAAACAAGTACACACGAGTTTTCAACCGACTTTATTATCTTTATTTAAGCAGATATATATATTCTAGACTCAAACTTGTATGTAGATTATGTACAATATTAAAGCATAAAATTAAAATATACTGTGTATTACGTTTAACTTTATTTTTTTAAGATATGAAAATTTTAAGCATGTAACATATATCTATATCACATGTTTGGGGAAAAGTTTGTTGTCATTTAAAAAACGGTATAACCCTTGTGTAAATAGTGAAAAATTATGGAAAATTAATTGACGCTTATTTTTTCATTCTGGATTAAAATAGAAGAGTATACTTTCCATCGTTTTAATTCATATAGATGAAATGTAGCTATAATTTCTTTAATATGTTCACATAGTATTTTTCTTTTTCTTTGGTTGGGAGTGCGGACGCCAAATTCCGCTGATAACATAAAACTATATTTTCAACTTCTGTGCAACAGTCATGTGAATTTCACCGTCACGTCACAATAATGAGATAAGTAATAAGGTCAAAAATTGTGCATCCGTGGTGTAGTCGAAAGAAATCCCTTATAAATAGGTCCTGTTTCTTCTGTTCGGTTGCGTAAAAATGAATGCTGTAAACACATTATATCTGTTAATGTCGTTGAAGAGCATGAAACAGCCGTTATACCTGTTAATGTGTGAAGGTAGCTGATCTTGATAATGAAATCATACTATTTAAATGAGTTCTACATGCGCAACGTTACAAAGATTCGTTTATTTTAAATAATTATTCTGAAAAAAAAAATTACAGCTGGCCAGTGTGGGGGTCGAACCCACGACATTCGCGTTATTAGCACGACGCTCTAACCGACTGAGCTAACCGGCCACGTTCTGCATAACGCGATTGATAGTTTTAATGTATAAGATGATAAACGCATATATGTATACATATTTATAGTTGTATAAATCATTACTATCTTCGTATTGTTCAATATACTAGAAGGAGGTAGCGTGGCCGAGCGGTCTAAGGCGCTGGTTTTAGGCACCAGTCTCTTCGGAGGCGTGGGTTCGAATCCCACCGCTGCCATATAATTTTCCATTTATTTTACAAAATACTCAGTAAAAACGGCCCAACAGGGCTTCTGGTACTTATAACATTTGTAAATGTTGAGTTCTGCTCAACCCGGAGCTAGAGGGCGTAGACGGTAGTTTGCACTTCCACTACCGTCCATGAACAGGCTCAATCAAACCGAGCCTGCAACATTTTCATTTATGTCGTGTCGTGCGACTTGTGGTTTTCCACTGTTTTATTTTACTTAGAAGAACTGCCTTTTTATCCTGAAGTTACTAACAACTTTTCCACATGAAACTTTGCTTAAAGCACTGGTAGACATTAAATAAGTGCTCGAAATGCGGAGAAGATTTCTTCCGCCCAGAACCGGGAATGTTGGCATTTGCGATGGTAATGGGAAGCAGGCTCCCCGGCGAGCTTTCGGGTTCATTGCAGGTGTTCGTGTTAGTAAATTGCAGTTGTATTCCACTTTATAAAGCATAAACTGTACGCCAGAGTTTACAGCAGTGCTAATTATGCTGGGATTTTGGTTAAAAAGGTTGGTCATATAATGGCGATTTTCCAGCTTCCGTGATGGAGAAAGATCTCCGGGTGCCGATCCGGGCGTTTTTCAGACACGCGTTGCATAGATGCCTTCCTTAAGCTAGAGCGTGATGGCTTCCTCACATGAAACAATTCTACATCCAAAGTGGTGTTCCTTAAACACACAGGTGAGGGTCAAGTGACTTTTTTTAGCACTCCTTTAAGATAAGAAATGAAATAAAAACAAAAGTATCAAACCTTGGAGAATCCGGGTATCGATCCCGGTACCTCTCACATGCTAAGCGAGCGCTCTACCACTTGAGCTAATTCCCCGATGCACTGTTAAACCCACCAATAGTTCGTTTGTTACACATACTAGTTTACTACAGGTACACGTTATTTTCTTTATCTAAGGTTGACATACGAAGCTGGTAGCGTGGCCGAGCGGTCTAAGGCGCTGGTTTAAGGCACCAGTCTCTTCGGAGGCGTGGGTTCGAATCCCACCGCTGCCATACATACTTTTTTGTTATTCTTTCGGGGATGGTGTGTGTCCTGGTGTTATTGGTGGACGATCAGAGCGCTAATGTGTTAAATGTGTGCTACTTGAGAGTAACTGAAAGAAATCTTAAAATAGACCTGTTTCTCTGTTCGGTTGGTGTTAAAATTTTCATCTATACCGGTATCTAAAATTTCTACCTCAGCATTTTCTTAAGCTATCCTACCCTCAGGTTTAAAATAACAGTGGAAAGATAGGTTATTGCTTACATTGCTTAAAGTTGAAAAATCCAACCGAAGGTTTAACTTTTGCATAGCCGTTGAAAATATATCCGATACGGCTTACCTCAATAATTAGGTCACAACCGAACAGTTGAAAAACCGGTCATTTAATTCTACGTCAATTTGAAAATACGTCAGTTTGAAAATTCACGTGTCGCTTCTATATAATTTTAGATCAGGTTGAAAAGTGTGACTATGTAATACTGTATATCAGTATATACGGTACCATTAAATATTATGTATAGTATTTAGAGTTATTAAAAAGGTATTATATTGATTTTGCCAATGCCAAAAATAGCAAACTAAATCTTTAAACAAACTATACAGTATTATTGTATTGGTACATTTGGTGAAAACTTACAAGTAATACGTTAAGTCCTACTTAACTTAATTTGACCGAGCTTTCGGTTGCCAACAGTATTTTTTCCTTAGTTTGGATATATAGCGTATTTGAATATATTTTGTATGATGTAAATAGATTATAACTGCGTAAAGGTAAGTTTGTTCTTTATGATAAATATGTAATAACTCTCTGTGATAATTAGATACAAGAAATTGTGTTTCGTTCTTAAGTTTTGTAGCTACTTGCGGGAAGCAATTTGTAATGGAACAGTGTAAATCATTCGAGTTATGTTAACAGCCCGCCGTTACACAACTTAAACACTGCTGAAGAAACGGAGCTAAAGCATTGTCAGTTCTAAAATTTCATTCGGTTTTAAAGTCTTGTATTTCTTCCCTAAACCATTTGTTTTTTTTTGTTGGGTTTAACCGACACAAGTATGTCATATGGCGATTTTTCAGCTTTGATGGTGGAGGAAGACCCCAGGTGCCCCTCCGTGCATCATTTTATCAAGAACGGGTACCTGGGTAGAACCATCGATATTCTATAGGCTAGCTGGATGGCTTCCTCACATGAAGAGTTAAACGTCCCGAGTGAGGTTCGAACCCACATAGATGATGGGCAAGTAATTTGAAGTCACTCGGTCACGGAAGCAAGATCGTCAAAACCTCTATGATGAAAACACGAATCCACGACGGTTAATGCCAATACACGAAACGAAACTCCGATGATAAAAACTTTAATCTGGAAAAACCAAGTTACTAGCAGTTAAAACGTTGCGTTTTCACCATCTTGCTTTCGATTTTCATCATCGTTGTGTGCTTGCCACTTGTACTCTACTTAGCAGCAAATTTCGTATTTCGTGGTATTTACACGGTGATCTAAATGGAACACCGTTTGTACATGACTTTTAAGTTTGACCTTTTGAATTCATTTAATAGTAAGGCCTTTGATATCACCCTTTCTTCGGTGACAGTTTCGTGCGCAACGTCACAATGAATGTAAAACCGTACGAATGAAGGTTTGCATTTACCAGGCTTTCATGTCCTTAATTGTTAGGAAAACAATTCATGAAGATGCAAGAAGGTTAAAATAATAGCAGTTGCCTCTGTCGGATTGTTTTTAGGCAAAAACACAAAATACAGAATAAAGAAAGTCGAAAAGAAGATTAATTACCCACTGCATACCACCATTTAGGCACGGAAAATACGCAGATGTTCTTTCATCTGGTCTTAAAAGTCAGTTTACATCATTATACAAATTGTTTACTTAATTTTATAGAGCTCATATGTATATTATCTCCGACCATTTGTATCCATAACCATTGTCTCTATACTGTTAAATGTCAATGAATACACAATATGATTATGTTTGCTGATACAATATTGAAACTGTCAGTTGTACATACATTAGCGTTTGTAGAATGGTTTTGTCAAAACAATGTCTGGCAGTCTTTAAGGCCTGTCGTTTATAATTCCTGTAAATAGCTCACACAGGTAGCTTAAAAACGAATAATTGGACCCATGGTTCTCAGACAAATTCATATCCCATGCATTTTATATACATGATGAAGAATTGGCCTGGAACCGATATGACAGAATAGACAACAGCTATTATGGCAATGATAAGATGAACGATCGTTAATGATGATGTTTCGATGCAGATCTTTATTGCCTCCGGGTATTGTCACCTGGATGATTGGCGTGTTATTCAGTCAATTTCAAATATAATGAGGGTGTAGGATTTTCATAAGACATTAAACAAGCTTACTCCAGTTACAAACTACGTAAAAGAAGGGACTTTTCATAAGAAATAAAAAGTAGTTATTGACGAAATGATGGCATTTTAATTCGTCGCATGGGTCAAACAAAAATTAAAGATAAAATTTATTTTAAAAATAGCGCGTGATGATTTAAATGTTGCACATGTATAATACGTTTGCACTTAAGAATTACTTTTAGTATTTTTGTTATTAAGTTAAATGTGTACATGCCCTATAGAAAATCTTACAGCCAAGATAATTGGCAGGAGGTATATTCTTCGGTATGCTTGACCTAGGATTGTATTGATTTGGATTACGGTCAGTAAGTCAGAGCAGCTAATCTTTTATGCTATAAGCGCTTACTTTATTTTCAGAAGCTGTTGAACAAAAGTAAAGATGACAAGTACAAATCAAGGTAAGTGTATTATTTTTCAATATTAAACATATATTTTATACGTTACGATTGTTAAATGCAGCAAAAACACCGTCAACATTAAATCGCCCCTATTGGATGTACGCACGTATTGAGTGTACCATATACTGACTAAAGGTTAGGGTTAGGTTTAACATAGGTTTAATAGTGTACATTCAATGCGTGCGTACACTCAATGCGGGAAATTTAATGCCAACCGCAAAAACACTTGCACACAGAGCGCTTATCCAGTCAGTTGTAAAGTTTGATTCTATTGACCAGGGTCTGGGGTTATAAACCAGCTTGTATACCAGTCGCAAAGCTCGAACGTATGACTGGTTGTTGTAGATCACAATTTTGAAAGTTTCTAATGAAAGATTGCATGTTAAGAATGGTGTCGGTGTTCAGTTTTATAATACATGTATAAAGCTAATGGTGTGAATCAATTTGTGCTAATCATGAGATTCTGAATTCTAGTTGGGAAACAGGAAGTCATAATTAAGAGATATCATTCACTAAGGCGTAATAAAGAGAAAGAAAGGCATTTTATGAGATACTAAGTCCTATTAGGAGACATTTACTAATGTTCAAAGGATAATAAGTCTTAATTTGGAGATATTATTACTAGTAAGCTCTTATTAGGAGATAGCAGGGTATAACTATCTCTTAATAGGGAGTTAGTTAAGGGAGTTAGTTAAGTCTTAATAAGTAAAAGGAAAATATGTCGTAATTATGATTAGGAGAAGGCAAATCCTGATTATGAGGTACTTAGTCCAAATAAGAGCCAGTAGGTCACAATGAGTAGATATTAGTCGTAATTAGCATACAAATTTGATTTTCAAGACTAAAATGTGAAGAAGCCCTCATTCTACTCCTACATTCGAGCGTCGTATACTATGTAAAATTAAGACAAGTTCCAAAAAGCCTTAAAGTTATAGCCATATTTGTACATTGAACGCGACATTTTAGTGGATTCATATAGAAACCCTGTTCATTTACTGAAATGTATTATGTTATTTCAGTGTCGCCAGTGGTGATTACACAGCCTGGAGCCCAAGGTCAAGGTCAGGCGGTCCCGGCACAAGCTGCAGTATATGGTATGCCAGGACAAACGCCAGGTGTCATGCCTGGACAAATGGCACAAATGGGACAAATGGGTAGGGAGTTAAATCTATTTCATTCTATAGAATCAGTTCCGATACTGTGAAGTATAACTTGTCCCTGAAATTTATTAAATCACTGTTTTGGCAATGGCAAGCAACCACATCTGCCGGACCCTAAAATGCATATGTCTTTTACAAATAAGTACATATTCTTTTAAAGTTTAAGTGACGTACAAAACAAAAATCTTCTACTCTTATAAATATGCTATTTTTAACACAAACCTCCACCATCATCTGCAACAGATTAACTTAACAAAAACGGCGTTCAAACTGAGATTGCAGATAATGAGATAGATTGAATATTACTGGTGCCATGTAAAATATGTATATAAAGATTTGTTTACTATAAATGTCAGTGAAACGATATATTCTGTATATTATATAGGGATGGTACCTGGAGGACAGGAGCCACCCGTTGTATGGATGCCGAAGCCAGTTTCAGGACCGCCAGGCGGCTGCCCTCCTGGACTCGAGTACCTGACTCAAGTAGACCAGATACTTATCAAACAACAAATTGATATCACAGAACGTAAGTGTCTTTTTTTGTTATACTCCGAAGATCTTTGAAAAAATTTCACATGCCTATATATCCGTACCTCAGATGGTTAACCTATCCTTTTGCTTTTATATTGAAGGAATGTGTCATTTTCTTTTCTCAATTTTTACCAAGTAATGTGTTCCTTTTTACAGTCTTTACTAAGAAAAATGTTCATTTTCTCAATCTTTACCAATGAGTGTTTTCTTTGCTTTCAATCTTTACCAAGGAAAAGTATTTCGTTTTCTCAATCTTTACCAATGAGTGTTTTCTTTGCTTTCAATCTTTACCAAGGAAAAGTATTTCCTTTTCTCAATCTTTACCAATGAGTATGTTTTCTTTGATTTCAATCTTTACAAAGAAAAGTATTTCGTTTTCTCAATCTTTACCAATGAGTGTTTTCTTTGCTTTCAATCTTTACCAAGGAAAAGTATTTCCTTTTCTCAATCTTTACCAATGAGTACGTTTTCTTTGCTTTCAATCTTTACAAAGAAAAGCATTTCCTTTTCTCAATCTTTACCAATGAGTACGTTTTCTTTGCTTTCAATCTTTACTAAGAAAAGTATTTCCCTTTCTCAATCTTTACCAATGAGTACGTTTTCTTTGTTTCAGTCTTTACAAAGAAAAGTATTTCCCTTTCTCAATCTTTACCAATGAGTATGTTTTCTTTCCTTTCAATCTTTACTAAGAAAAGTATTTCCTTTTCTCAATCTTTACCAATGAGTACGTTTTCTTTGCTTTCAATCTTTACAAAGAAAAGTATTTCCTTTTCTCAATCTTTACCAATGAATACGTTTTCTATGCTTTCAGTCTTTACAACTTGGGAGAAGGAAAACAAGTATAACATATTGAATACAATGGGACAACAAGTGTATGCGGCGAAAGAAGGTAACAATGTTTATTGACTGAAATATGTTGCTGCGTTAAACAACTTTTTATACCCCTTAAGGTGTGCATATTAAAATCGCTGTCCGTCCGTGCGTCCGTGTGTGCGTCCGTGTGTGCGTCCGTGATACAGTGTAAATTCTTGTCTGGGCTATAACTCTGCCATCCAAAGATATTAAAAGAACTTGGCATAGATTTTCACCATAATAAGACGACGTGTCATGCGAAAGATCCGGACTCTGGCTCCAAGGTCAAGGTTACACTTAGAGATCAAAGGTTAAAAGGGTCTGTTTTGTGTCCGGTCTATAATTATGCCATCAATGAAGGGAATTTAAAAGAACTGTTTATCATAATAAAACGACGTGTCATGCGCAAGACTCAGAACCCTAGCTCCAAGGGCAAGTTCACATTAAGAAGTCAAAGGTTAACAGGGTCTGTTTCGTATCCGGTTCATAACTCTGCCATTCATCAAAGGATTCTGAAATTACTTAAAATGTTCTCCGTAATGAGACGACGTGTCATGCGCAAGATCCAGACTGCTAATTCTAACGTCAAGATCACACTTAGATGTTAAATGTTAGTATGGCCAGTTTCTTGTCCGGTCAATAACTGTGCCAGTTATCAAGGGATTTTAAAATTTCTTAGAATTAATATTAACCATATTGAGCAGGTGTGTCGCACTTATGACCCGGGTCTCTCAGGTCAAGGTCAAGGTCACAAAATGATCCAGTCTTTCAATGAAAACAAAAACAAACAAAAAATAACAAATATTCTCTATGCATCAGATGACTTTCTGTAAATCCTTCGTTACTTTGATTATTTTATTAAATTTTAACATTTAAATTGACAGTTAACAATATATTTTTATAGCTGCATGCGCAAAATAGTACCTGTCAACCGCGATTGTAAGATTAAACCTCTGTAAATTCGAACTATGGCAGATCAAGTGACGCACGTGTAGCTTGTTTGTTCACTATTGGTGCTTTGAAATTAGTCCTCTAACACAAAGAAATCGCATAAAACTGGCACGACATTTTGATACTTGTTTTCAAATCATGTCTAGTAACAGAAAGTTATATCCCATTAACAAACAAGATAGCAAAATTGTAATAGTTTTTACAAATGCAGTAAAACGTCTAGGTATACGAGGGTCATCTCTAGGTGTTAGCCTTGTTCAAAAATGACTGATGGGTAGCAAAACTATTCTTTTTTACCATCTCTATCTTTTTGTAGTCATTCGAACACTTTAAAAAAGATAATGGTTTATATGTTTTCTAAATATAACAAAGGAAGAGGGAAACCTTTGAACAATATAACAAATAATATAACGAAGTGGTGTGTACGACCTTTATATATAATCCGGCGATGGATTAAGAACAGTGATACTGGCTAGCATAGCGGCAAAATGTAAATGAGCAAGGCGCGGGATGCACATTTCATGCTACCTGTTTTATTTTTATTTTTGTTGGATTTAACGTCGCACCGACACATGATAGGTCGTATGGTGACTTTCTAGCTTTAATGGTGGAGGAAGACCCCAGGTGCCTCTACGTGCAATATTCAGTCATCACTAGCGGGAACCTGCATGGGTAGAACCACCGACCTTCCGTAAACCAGCTGTTTTATAGTAGCATACAAACTACAACAGTAGAATTAAAAAATGACTAAAAGGGTAAGCTAGAGATGGTGCCTTCTGGCGTTAATTGCACACCTAGCGCTATAATGGCCCAAGAGTTTTAGCACGAATGTCGTTATGAAACCAGTGTCTCTGTACGGCCAAAAGAGGCACATCTCTCCTGTTCATTGACATCTTTTCATGCAGTATGCTAAACATCTACCAGAAGCCTCTCGCTGTACTGATTTTATAATATGACGTCGACATAGGAACTAGCGGAAATGCTTATGACGAGCGGTGCACATTCTACCTGTTTGGGTACTGAAGATGCTATCATGGCAAGAAGACAAACGCAGCCATATAATAACCTCTGAACGTAGAAAGCGACTCTATATGAACAGCTTTTCAAAATAATAATACATACACTCGCCTTTGTTATAACTGTAGACCATTGCCCATTCAAATTGTCATGTATTTTTTACTTTTAAGAATCGGATACATGTCACCGACAGTGCTGTCGAGCAAACAGAGGGTTTGTAATGCATGTAGGAGATAATCTGGGGAACGTACGTTTCTTAATCTTTTACTAAAATGATTTTAATTCTCTTATCATTCTCTTATTTTCATTAGTGGAAGAGTTATTTACCATGATCATTCCAATATCTGATGAATTGATAATCATATATAGTAGTTGATCCAGTGTTAACAATTGGCAACATTCGTTTGATTTCCCGGCTGGTACAGAAAACATGATCCTGATTGATCTACCTTAACGGCCGAAGCATTCCAAAGTAGGATACGGAAATTACGTATACGCACAGAAATTGTCGAGCGTCATAAAGGGGTCAGGACAGGAAATAAATAGATATATTATTATCAGCGGCTGATCAAAGAAATTATAATTTTTGTAGGAAGTTATCCGGCTTGAGCGCGAGTTCCGCTGCTGCAACGTGTCCTGGTGTGCTTGCTTTGGCTGCTGTGGACATCGCGTCTCCGTGGAAGCACCGCCCGGCACTGTTGTCGGATATATCAAGCAAAAGTAAGTCTTTAATTCTTTGCGTTATTAACATAAAATTTAAATTTTAACAATTCGTTGGCTAGTATATAGTGCAAAATGTAAGGCTTATGAAATATTACTGTAAAAGACGTCAGCCTGAAATGACATTACCTTAGTAAATTAGTTGCCTCAGACCAAGTGCTATTTTCACGCTTTGCATATACTGGTCATTTAATTATATTTCACATTCTCCTTTATATGCAATTTACTCTAAACTTGATCATTAATTCAGCATCAAAGAGAAGAACAATCAACAGTCAGTTTTTTTCCTATCAAAATTGTCAAACCGTTTGATATACCCGCATTATACGACAGTAAAGTGAAAAGTAGGGGAGCACCAATTTATTGCCACATTTGTTCCATACTATTTTAACAGAATGGCATCAAAATGTAAAATACTCATACTGGCAACGTCAAAATATGCTCACAAAGTTTTTTTTTTTTTTAACTAAATACACCAAAGGAAATAATAGTGTACTTTACAATGGTCTGTCTGCTTTTGAACGACAAAACCAAAATAGTTCCTTCGCTGTTCCCTTAAGCAAGTGTGGTAAAGCCATAGTATGAAACTGAAGATTTATAATTTTCAGACCGACTCTGTGTGATCCAAAATACGCAATACTGGACGCAGACGAGAAGGAAGTCCTGCATATATCAGGTCCATGCTGTGTTATCCAAGGATGTCCATGTGATATTGATTTCATGGTAAGTTGTCTAACAATTCAGACTGAGGTAGTATATTGTCTGCTTCAGTATGGGTTCTCCGCTTGGGGAGACACATTATTTTTGTTCTTTCCGTCCGTCGGTCACACTTCATTTACGATCATTATCAAACTGGACAGCAATTTCACCCAGATCTTCAAACTTCCTAAGGTGATAGGGCTTATGGTGTAGATGATTCATATGGTTTTTGGGATCACTCCATCAAAGATCAAGGTCACAGAGGCCTGAACATGGAAAACCGTTTCCGATCAATAATTCAAAAACCACTTGACCTAGAATTTTGAAACTTCATAAGACGATTTGATGTGCAGAGTAGATGAACCATATTGACTTTGGGGTCACTCGATCAAAGGTCAAGGTCGCAGGGACCTGAACATGGAAAACTGTTTCCGATCAATAACATGAGAATCACTTGACCTTTTTTGTGATTTATCGTCTAATTTACTGCGGTTCCTCGTTTACAGAATTCAGTAGTTAACCACTCGGTCTAACACTGTCGTGGTTAAATTCCTATGTATCTGATCTCTGAACCATGGTAAATTTAACAAATAATCAATGCCTTCGAGTGGTTTATCGTTTAATTTACCACGGTTCAGAGTTCAGATGCGAGGAGTAATGTATTGGACGTCATGCGGCAATCTGACGTCATAATTGTCGTCATAATACTTTCTTGCATACCAGGCGGGGATTTCTGGTGATTTCACCGGTACTGGAAAACTCCATCTTACACCCCGGGGTGTAAGATGACTCCCGTGCTGTAAATGACGTATAACGAACTACATATGTACAGAAGATGTGTGTAGTAATAATAGTGTTTTTCGTAAAACGGGATAAAAATTAAATACCTTGATAGTTCCTCTTTGTTCCTTATAACATATTTCTCGATTCAAAAAACGTTATTTTAAGGAAATAACATAACGTTTCATTGCAGATGATAAAACAAAACCGGAACTCTTACGTTGTTTTCGTCTCTGTAACGTCATGACGTACTTCCTGTTTACGGATGTGAAGTTCCCGCGCTTTGTTAATACGCTACTATAAGAAAAAAGTGCTATAAGAAAATCATTTGTTTGAATTTATTTTTTACTCTTCTTTGTTGAATATGGTATGCAAGAAAAAGATTCTATCAATGGCTGTAGGTGCAGATGGGAATATCCGGCTCTCGGGTAACTGTTTACGCGGTCACTCGGCTGGAGCCTCGTAACCGCCTAAACAGTTACCCTCCAGACCGGAAATTCCCATCTGCACCTACAACCAGTGAAAGAATCTTATAAACTCTTAACCGTCCGCGCGTCAACCGTTGTTTATCGCAGAATATACAAAGCTTGATTTCCTTCTTTGTTTAACTGGAAATCAAATCGACCCCTGTTAAAATAGACGATAAACCACTAGAAGGCCTTGGTTATGTATTAAACAGCAACAGAACAATATAACAACATCAATGACAATACGATTTCCTCTATAATATTTATCAAGCTAAAAAGGATTGATGATGATGATGATGATGATGATTTTATCAATATCATTATTATTGTTTTGTTATTATTATTTATATCATCATCATCATCATCATCATCGTCATCCGTATTATTATCATTATTGTTACTGTGATTTTTTTATTATTGTTGTTTAAAGGTACACTCAGCCACGGATGGTCAGACAGAAGTTGGTAAAATTCAAAAGCAGGCTGCCAAAGATCTGAATGAAATGATAATGAAGGCTGATAGCTTTGGTGTCACATGTGAGTATTTTGTCAAGATCTTGAGTCCAGCTGAGACGGCAGCACATGTATAGATTAAGCAGCCCATGTTAAATATGCAAAGTTCGCTACCAGTACAAACTGATCTTCAGCATCTTACAAATGAATTTAGATTACCTTTTGTAGAGAAGTTTGAAATTATTTTTAGTTTTTTTCTTTAATTCCATTGATGTTAGAACTTTACCTAACTTACTGACTGAAAAAAAACCACACACTTTTCTGTCATAGATTATAAACTGATAAGTGTTTCGTACGTGTAACTAGATAAACGGGTAAGTGTGTGAAGTTGGCGGGAAGTTCGACATTCGACATTGAACATTGGATAAGAGAACGACATTGAACATTTAAGGCGTGAAGTTGGCAATAAGTTAAACATTCGACATTGAACATTCGATTTCAGAATGACATTAGACATTCGAATCAAAAACTACATTGGACATTCGAATCAAAAACAACATTGGACATTCGATTTCAGAACGACATTGGACATTCGAACACAGAACGACATTGGACATTCGAATCCAAAACAACATTGAACATTTGATTTCAGAACGCCATTGGACATTCGACTTCAGAACGACATCAGACATTCGATACCAGAACGACATTGGACATTCGATTTCAGAACGACATTGGACATTCGATACCAGAACGACATTGGACATTCGATTTCAGGACGACATTAGACACTCGAACACATGTCCAATGTCGTTCTGAAATCGAATGTCCAATCATCGTTCTGAAATCGAATGTCCAATGTTGATTTGGATTCGAATGTCCAATGTCTTTTTGTGTCCGAATGCCCAATGTCGTTCTGAAATCGAATGTCCTATGTCGTTCTGGGTTCGAATGTCCAATGTCATTTTTGTATTGAATGTCCAATGTCGTTCAGAAATCGAATGTCCAATGTTGTTTTGGATTCGAATGTCCAATGTCGTTTTGGATTCGAATGTTCAATGTCGTTCTGAAATCGAGTGTCCAATGTCGTTTTGGATTCGAATGTCCAGTGTTGGGTTTGATTCCAATGTTCAATGTCATTCTGATATCGAACGTTCAGTGTCGAATGAGAGAATTAAATGTGTGTTTTTCCTGGATGAGGGAGATGGGAGTGCACACTCCTAGATGAGAGAACTGTGAGTGTGATAATTCCAGATGAGATTACTGAGTATGCGCTTCTCATGGATGAGAGAATGGAGTGTGTAATATTCTTAGACAGAAAAGGCGCGTTTTTCGATTTTACTTTTTGTTGTACCTTTCCCCTACTTAGAAGTAGAATGAGCATCTTCTACTGTTTTAGAAGATAAAATCAAATTGCTGTTTATAAGTTTAAATTTGAAAAACTTAGTATGACTTTTTCAGTTCCTATGGACTTAGATGTCAAAATGAAAGCAGTTATGATTGGTGCAACATTCCTCCTGGTTAGTATAGAATATAAAATATATTCAGTCTAAAGACAAAAAGGATGTTATAGTTTCATCTGTGAGTAAAAGAATATAGCGGATTTTTTTCAGGTAAGGTTAGTTGACAACGCTTATGTTATGAAAACTTGCGATGCTTTTCAAGTTAAGGTCTTAAGAGAATTTAAACTAAAATCAATTTGCAAAGTTATATTGCGACATTTAAGTTGAATGTGCGTTGTGACTATCAATGAATTGTTAAAGCTTTTTAATGCAGAAAAGTGTTCGTTCAGGTTGTTTCTCTACCAAGACAAATGATAAAAAGTATATTTTCTTTTTTGTTTCGTTTCAGGACTTCTTATTCTTTGAAAAACCACGGGGAAGGCGAGGCGGGCGCCGCCGCGGCCGCCGTTAACATGTGGTGATCGGCATCTTTAAAATACTAAAGTAGGAGGGGCGAAAATGTGATCAATTTAGTTCAAGGAAAATTGTTTCACATGATTTTCGTTACTGTCTAGTAAACGGAATGATTTTTAAACGTATTTTTCAAATAGTATATTTTTTCTATTGTAGATATGAAAATGTTTTAAAGCAGATGTGATAAATAATCTACTTATTTGTTTAATTTTACGGAATAAAAATTCTTATATTGTTGTTGTTCTATATTGTTGTTGTCATTTTGCGACAAACTATTTCCATCGTGGCTAATTAGATAAATGGAAGCGGTTCTAGTATCCTGGACAAATGTTTGCATCATGTAGCCCGAACTGTTTTCTGTGTATGAACTGCATATTTACGAATTGGTCATTTAGTATGAATACAGTTTATGAAAAGACGTTGAAAGATCAAATGTTTAGTTGGTTGCATATGACTTTACCAACACAGTGAAAATTTTGTATGCCGGTATGACAGACTAGTTAACTATGAATACCATTACTGAAGTAATTACAGAGTGTGGGAATATACACACTAAATATCATCTAATCTCATACCAATAGAACATAAAGACAGATGCATTTGAGTCTCCTATATCAGATAGAGAAAGGTATGTATTATCTATATATTACTGTATCGATTCAATATATTATTCAGTAAAACAATAGAAAGAAAGAAATTTAAAAGTTTTTATAGATTTTTCAAATTCGGTCAATACTTACCATTGTTTCAATAAACATGCAAACTACTCGTACTCGTTAAACAGAGGCCATACGAAACGCTTGATTCATAGAATACCACTTATTTGAATAGCTGTAAAAAGAGGTTTTAAAGTTTATAACAGGCAAGTACGGTATTCAGTTCACATTTGAAAGAATATATTTTTAACATGATTATCATATTACAGTTTGTAAAAAAAATAGGATTCCATTTGCAATTAAGATCTGTGGATTATTTCTATAGGAATAGTGTTACTTTGTAATATAATTAGACTATATAATAATACGTAAGCATCATAACTTTAAACTTTATTCCTCTTTATGTTACACTGTTGGAAGTGTTCAAAAATTGTGTGATAAAAAGGTAAATATTTTTTAAACCAGCAAAGCGTATAAATGTAGATAGGTCCTGTTTTGGGTTTAGTGCCGTTTTTCAACAATATTTCAGTCATGTAACGCCCAACAATTAACCGAACCAGTGTTCCTGGTTTCTGTACCAGTATACTAATCTGTTCTCTGCAAGTAAATACAAATTTCAGTCATGTAACGCCGGACAGTTGACTTAACCAGTGTTCCTGGTTTCTGTATTAGTAGTTACATGTTCTCCGCAAGTAACTGCCAACGTCTCCACATAACTCAAAAGTGGAGGACGAAATGACTTTATCAATGATATTCAAAGCTAGTGTATAATTATGCTTTATTTATAACAGTAGTGTATTCTTTTTATCCAACAATTGAATTGTTGACCTCAATATCGATCCATTAGGTATAAAATTTGTACTTGCTATGTGTATATTTACATTGACAAATTGTTATTATAATATCAAATTACAGTTTAATGACAGATTTAGTTCTCGAGTAAAGCGCATTCACAACGATTTCAGTTAATTATAGAACGAAACTCAAAATTTAGTGAATTGCGCTGAAGAAATTATTAAGAAACCACATGCAAAATACCACGAGCGTTATAGTAATCTATCTAAGCATTGTGAAGTGTTCGTCAAAATGTTTTACTCGACTATTGAGGACACATAACTTTGAGTTCCATTCCCAAGAATATTCGTCCAGCCGAATGATCGATAGCGGTCAGATTTGTATACAGAAAACAAAGGGCTATTGCGTATTTTACTCAATAATGTTCAATCTATTTTCAAAATATGATTAATAATATGCTACATCTACATGTGTAAATAAATTGATCTTTAAATTTGATGGACCTACGTTAATCATTTATAATGGAATCATTTTGTCATTTTCCCCTCTTCTATTTTCTATACTGAATGTATAAAAAAAGTGTTCGGTGCGCTTCCTTTGACAAGTGGTAAAGGCATCTCATTTTGGAATCACTTGCCCCTTACTGCTATAGGTTCAAAACCTTGCTGATTAAATTTAGAATTCTTTTACGTAAGGAAATCATTCAGCTTGTTTAATTGAGGTCGATGGTTCTATTCCAAGAAACCCGTGCCTGAAATTGTGACCGGAGGGGAACCCATGGTCACCACCAAAGTCAAGCTATAAAATGGCCATATAATTCTAGAAGTGTGTCGGTTTGATTCGTTTTTCAGCAAAAGCACTTCTTCTGTTATATAAGCTGTTGGTAATGGTAGCACTGATTGTTCAGAGCGGACACAATGGTCCAGTTGTAGCACTGACTTATTATTGTGATGGCGTGACGTTAAAGTCAACGAAAAAATGTCTGATTAAGAAATCAAGGGTCGTGAGTTAATTCACCTGTTCCGCAAATGGAAGATAGGAGTCCCGTGTATGGGTGCTTTACATCTGACGCGCTAAAGAACCATGGAAGCATCTGGAATCAGAGCCTCTTCTATTGCACTACCTACCCACTAACATTATGGCCCATATGAGTTACCGGTGGTGACTATGAATAAGTATAAATACAAACAAACACACCCTTTGTCATAACTGTAACAATGTACGGAAATATTTACGGAAAGCATGTAACAGTACGCTGATACACTTACGACAAGAAAAGACGTGGTACGATAAGAAGTGACGTGGTACGACAAGAAGTGACGTGGTACGACTAGAAATGACGTGGTATGACAAGAAGTGACATGGTACGACAAGAAGTGACGTGGTTTGACAGGAAGTGACGTGGTGCGACAAGAAGTGACGTGGTACGACAAGAAGTGGTGACGTGGTATGACAAGAAATGACGTGGTACGACAAGAAGTGACGTGGTATGACAAGAAGTGACGTGGTACGACAAGATGACGTGTGACGTGGTATGACAAGATATGACGTGGTACGACAAGAAGTGACGTGGTACGACAAGAAATGACGTGTGACGTGGTATGACAAGAAATGACGTGGTACGACAAGAGATGACGTGGTACGACAAGAAATGACGTGGTACGACAAGAAATGATACTCAATATACTACTACAATTAAAGTAAATTTTCTTCTTTGCTTTCAGAGGCTAACTTACAATGAATGGCAATCAAGGCAAGTATTTCACTATGAAATATAAACTCTACTTAAATAGATTTAATATATATTGTTTGTTGGTAACTTTGTGAGGGTAACAACTGTTCACTAAAATATGAAGAAAACTAAATCACATTCACATTCAAAATTTGTGTTATATTAAACGAGTATGTATATAATGTTTGTGATATTACTTCATATTCTGATAAGAAATAAAACCATAAATTCAAAATATGATATATGTAATGAATGAATTTTGAAAAATTTCTGCTGAACAAGGAGCCTGTCTAACACGATCCCTGTTTTACAGTAGCACCTGTCGTTAACACACAGCCGGTAGGACAGGAGCAACAAGCACCAGGACAGCCAGCACTATATGGACAACCCGGGCAACAAGGTTTGTTTTCATCATCATCATCATCATCATCATCACCGCAATTTTATATCAATGAGTCTTCATCGTTCTAAATACAAATACACAATTTAAAGTATAGTGCATCTTTTAGATGTTTTACGATATTTTTATGACAGCCTGATTGAATCGGGTTCTACAGTACACTACAAGACTGATGCATTAATAAAACGTGCAGTACTATGTGTGGTCCAGAAGTGAGTGGCGCAGTTTTTCCTCTACCATTACCCTTCAATGAAATTGATTATCTGTCATACTAGATGAGACATTTAAACTTAAACCGTTATTCCATATATGTTCACTTAAAGGAACAAAACATTCACTATACATGTATTTACATGCTTTATGACATTTCATCTCGGTGTATTAGGGGCACAGCTACCACCTGTGGTATGGATGCCCAAGCCGACAGCAGGACTCTCAAATGCTTGTCCTCCGGGGCTCGAGTACCTGACTCAAGTGGACCAGATACTTATTAAACAACAAATTGAAATTATGGAGCGTAAGTAAATAATTAATTTTCTAACCCTCTCACAACAGCATTCAATGAAAATATCAGTTTCTATAACTGCATATTTCTGTCGTGGTATATATCTAATATTGCATACTTCTGTCATTACATGTTTTGATATTGCATATTTTCATTGAGTGTTCAAATTTGTGCATATTTAAGCCTTCTATGCATCCAGTTTCTAAATGTATTTATGTTACTCTATATTAGCTGAAACAACTGTTACGTATTATTGTATTAGACCTTCCTGATATTAGATAATAACTGCGCTGGTTTTATTTTCGCTAATTTTTGTGAACACATAACAACGCACTAATTCAAACACTCGCGAATGTCGATAATCATTAACTTTAACGACGAAAATAAATATATTGTCTAACAAAGCTCAATCCGTACAGTCTGCAATATTTCCGTACATCAAGGCCATATCAACGTTTCAGAGTAGACTTCTATATTGATGATAGCGCACCGTTCTTTTCTGGTACCTATACTTATTGGAACCGTTTATTGAAAACAGGAACCAATGCCTACTTTTCTACTTGAGTTATTGATCACGTGACTGTTACATTTTTAACATTAATTGCACTTTCTAAAGTGACAAATCAAGATCTTTTCGTTTTATTGCGATGTTAAGTTTTTGCCGATAGGAATCCAAATCTGTCTTTTTCTGTCTCTCTGACTTTCCCTATCTTTCCATCCATCCATCTGACATTTTTTTTTTTCAGTTTTATCCAACTGGGAAGCAGAAAACAAGTACAGAATTTTGAACACTATGGGACAACAAGTGTACTTTGCAAAAGAAGGTATGTGATGTTGTGCTTGGACTCTTTTATGTACTAATAGATTATCATTGTATAAAAAAGTATATCATTTCTTTCCGCGTGTTTGTTTAAGAAAAGTGGATATCTTAAGTATAGTACATTTATAGTATAATAATAAGTAGATATTTTTATCTTTGTCGGCGCGTGTGCGCTATTTTCATGGGATAACGCCTGAATATTGCAAAACATGTCATTTTAAGTGTTACCACAGACAACGTAAATTGTCATATTTCATCTTTATGTTCCAATGTTACGACGGACTGTGTAAGATATCATATATATCGTTACCACAGACAATGTAAGATATAAAAATATAAGTCACAAACAGGTAAATAGTTTTCCCTATATATTCTATATAAAACTGACATTTTTTAAAGAGCAACCAAACATAGCTAGACCCATTTCAAAGAACAAATCCTTACCTCATTTTAAAGAGTTATGATAAAATTGATATAAAATAAAGAGAAAAGTAGGGGGTCATGTATCTTCTAAGAGAGATTTCTCTGGTTACATTTGCTTACTGTAAAATCACATCAAAATCACACTGCTGTGACCTGGAAGTACTACTCATACTAAAATTGAGCTTCACTTCACCAAATACAACCTGTTCTCCCATTTTTCCTACCAAAATGTCAAAAATACATCCACAATGAAATTTAAACAGAAACTAGCTTTAATTTAGACATCTGTTGCCATGCCAAGTGAAAAATTAATGTTCAAAAACCTGTTCGCCATTACGGACCATTATTAGACCAGATGGCTCCCACGCTGGTTCCTTTGCTATAGTTAGGCCTATAATGGTCAGATTCCAGTTTTGCCACATATTTTCGCGACTTCAAATATAAATAATTCGATAAAACACTTCACTTTTTTCTAGCGTTTAAATGTATAAATAAGTAATGGATAAATTCTTGAATACCCATGTAATAATGTTCCAGCTGTGTCTGTTTTTAGAATCAGATGCATGTCACAGACAGTGCTGTCGTGGAAACAGAGGGTTCACAATGCACGTGACAGACAACTTGGGAAATGTGAGATTGTGTCTTTTATACACTTGTTGTTCTGTTTTGTATCTTTTTAATTGCTTTTGTTGTTGTTAAATAAACTTAAACCATTGTCTAGGCTTAGGTAGAGTTAAAGGAAAAAAGTTTCTAACTTAGAATTGTTCATATGTCATTCGTTATTATACAAAAGAGCACGTTTAGTCACTTCCATCATGAGCAAAGGGTGATAAGGTGTAACATGGCGATTATTGTTCTTCCTGAATTCGCGTGCGCAGTCCTTAATCAATACGTTGTAAAGGCGTCTGCTTTCTGAGAGCTATTTTCCTTTTCTTAAAATTTGTTATTTCTACCAATTAATATCTCAGCCATTACTTTTTCAGAAATTTAGATAAGTTCAAGAATGAATTGCTAATCCAGGGAATAAAAGTACACAGGACCTCTTATTGTTGTGTTTGTTAAGTAAATTTGACTTATTTACATTTTACGCAACAAGTATAAAACCTTCATTTTTCCTTCCTGTATTTCAGGAGGTTATAAGGCTCGAACGTGAGTTCCGGTGCTGGAGGGACTCGGCCTGGTGCGCATGCTCAGATTGCTGCGCGCACCGCATTACCGTCGAAGCTCCCGTCGGCACGGTCATAGGATACGTGAGGCAGAAGTAAGATCTCAGAACAAGTCTTATTCATAAACATGTATAATTTAAAGACCACGTTTGATATCTGCTCACATGAAACAAACTAATAAAAACCCTGCACGTAAATGTACTAAATGGCCTACAAATGTGAAATCTTGAAAACAATCTCTCAGATGCATGACCCGTAATAACAATCGACAATTTCCGGCCGTTTGCGCATTCTTCGTAAGGGATTTCGGCATTCTTCTGTTGTTAAGCAACACAGTTTCTGTTTTGCCCGAGGGATGCCGAAATCGCATAAGAAGGATACGTAATCGCACGGAAATTGCCGATTGTCATTACGGGCACATGGCCTTAATTTCAACAGATAAACGTTAGGCTGCTGTAGATTAACCATGTAGATAGACCTGAGGTAGTTTGAAAGAAAACATCCATACCAACCGTTCCATGTGGGGAAGTATTTGCTCTTCCAATGTGCTGTCACAAAGGATTGTGGTTTGGGAGGAAGGACCCTATACACAAAAACAGTAATTAGAACAGCTAACGCACGATTCCAAACTTGTAGATATATAATGTTCATATTTCTTTAACATACGTGAGTTCGAGCCGTGAAATGTTGGAGTAAGATTCCAGATAAGCATCTGGGCGTTATTTCAGGAACCTGTGTAGAATCAACGAACTTATGCAAGCCAGCTGGTTGGCGTCCTTAAATAAAGACCCCTGCGAGAGCTCGAACACAATGAAGTGAAAAAATACGGATAGATACGTGTATACATCATCAAAGTCTTGTTTCGTTTTCATGATATTCACAACATATGTATCGATATACGACATGAAGTATTACATATCTCTAAAATGTCTTCACGGAAATAGTACCTTATTAAGCTATATAAAACAGTTTTACATGTTACACTTTGTTTCACATTTTTTTACTAGTTTCTTTCACAGAAACAGCAGTACTTGAAACCAAAGTAAGTACTGCTGTTTCTGTTTGAATGGCCCTTTGTAATTGAAGAAGTACGGTTACCTTTTTTCTAATTAGATTAATTATTTTGAGACCCAGCTTCTGTATTCCTACATATGCAATTATGGACGCAGATGAAAATGAGCGTCTTTATATAAGTGGACCTTGTTGTGTTTGTCAAGGCTGTCCCTGTGATGTCAATTTTACGGTAAGTCGTTTGCCGAGTTCGTTCATGCGACAAGAGTTTCACGGTAAGTCGTTGACAGCGCAGCGCCTTTCTTTGCGGCGTAGATTTTATGGTAAAGTCGTTTGCAGCTGTTTTCTATGTGACTTCATGCTTGCAGATGTCCTTGAGACGTGGTTTTTCATGTTAAATTTCCGTCGGTGTCCCTATGACGTGGATTGCGCAGTAAGTCGTTTGTCAATTTGTCTACGTGAGTCGATTTTATGGTAAGTCGTTTGTCACTGTTGTCGATAGGATAAGTCGTTTGTTATTATTTCCCTGTGACGTCGACTGTACGGATAGTCCCTGTGATGTCAATTTCACGGTGAGTCTTTTGCAATTGTACGGAAAGTCGTTTGCCATGGGTGTCCATGTGATGCCGACAGTACAGAAGGTATTTTGTCATAGTTGTTTAATTCTGTGACGTCGACTTCATGGTAAGTCGTTTGCATCAGATGTCTTTGTGATATGTCTAGTTGACAGCTATTCGTTGTCCCGGCGTTGTCGACATCACAGAAAGTTGTTTGCCTCAGATGTCACACTGACGTTGACAGTTCAGTGCAATGACATTTTTGTCCCTGTCATTAGATCACCACGGTTTTCTCTCAAGCTCCTCAAAGTGGTTACCTTCCCTCGCGTTTATCATAACCGCGATTCATGTGCCGTAAGGGGAAGTAATCGCTTCGGGGGAATTTGGCTGTCTCTATGACTGAAACCTTTAGGTAAGTCTTTTTTTTTTGTAATGTGATTTTGACTCCAAAGCGCCTATTATATTGACATACGCTGAAGTTGACTATGTTCAACCCTAAGGCATCTTCCAACTTTGAACATTTTGTTGTTCTATGTTATTTAGTACATTTCATATATATTTTCTTCTCACTACTGAAACATTCTAAAATCACTCTAAACAATTTTCTGACCAATCACAATCGCTTTTTAATGATGTCATATCACGTTTTGTTCAGGTGCACTCAGCAACAGACGGGGACACTGACGTTGGTAAAATTCAAAAGCAATGGTCGAATGTCCTTCAGGAAATGTTCACACAAGCCGACAATTTTGGCGTGACATGTGAGTTGTGATAATAAAGTATTATTGTAATTCTATTGTAATTTTAGATAGAACACAAACAAAACAAAAATCACTTCTTTACTTTTTTATCAAGACATTTTTTTCAAGGAAAAGACTTCAAGATATGTCTGGCTAGATTTAGAAATAAGATAAATACATCGTGAGAAATATTTCCTACTTAAGCTTAACACTCTTCAGTTAATTTATAGTATTACAGTCAAACTTCATTCGCTCGAACTTGACGGAACCGGCAACATTTGAGCCGCGCCATGAGAAAACCAACATAGTGGCTTTGCGACCAGCATGGATCCAGACCAGCCTGCGCATCCGCGCAGTCTGGTCAGGATCCATGCTGTTCGCTAATGGTTTCTATAATTGGAAAAGGCCTTGAAAGCGAACAGCATGGATCCTGACTAGACTGCGCGGATGCGCAGGCTGTTCTGGATCCATGCTGGTCGCAAAGCTACTATGTTGGTTTTCTCATGGCGCGGCTCATTTGTTCGAGTTATCAGTAGTTCGAATCACCAGGGAGTTTGCATGGACCTGACGGCGAGTTCGAGCCAACAAAGTTTGAATGCATTTGATAATGGTAATTGTCAAAACACAATTTTAATGGAATATTCCATCTAGTAGATTTGTTTTGCATGTAAATACAATATCATTTTGTTTTATTTAGTTCCCATGGATTTGGATGTTAAAATGAAAGCAATCATGATTGGCGCAACATTTCTAATTGTAAGTATCAAATTAAATTTTAACTTATTTTTTTACAGTATCTTAAATAATCAGCAAGATGTCACGAATCCCGTAGCATAACATAAAATACGTGCTTGCAGTATCGTATATGTTAATCTTTTCCACTAAGAAACATATTCACCGGAATAAATACATGGAAGTCATTTTCTCAGGACACTAAAAATCGCATAAAACATTTGCAAGGATAAAGAATTTGAAATGAATATCGCTTCACAAATCGGTCCTAGCTTAACATAGAAACATATATCCAGCGATGCTTATTAAGTTATGCAGAAACTGAAAGTAACGTATTTAGACAGAAACAACGTTTCAGATATTAAGCTTTTACACAACACTTTTCTTTCAATCTTGCAGGATTTCCTGTTCTTTGAGGTACCGCAGAATAGGCATGGTAATCGCCGACGTCAACGGATGATGGTAGGGAGGATGCACTGATGCAAATCGAAACTTGAAAATAAGTGCGACGAAACTGTGATCAATGTTTCGGCAGAAAAGCAAAAACAATATCCACTGATTTTGTAGAAAATAACTCTTCCGAAACTGTTGGACCAAATGCTACCTGTTTTATATTTCTGGAAGTGATTCCTCTTTACTGGAAATGAAACTCTGCTTGTAACTTGTTTGAAATTTTATAAACATTTTGAAGTGCAATCATTCTGTTCTTATATTTAGTGTTTGTTAAAATCAATTTCAAATGTTTATGTAAAAACTAATAGAATTATTTAGTGATGAACTTTCTCGCAGCTGTAAAAAAAATTCATTGTTACGATTTTTTATCAGTTGTGCTGTCAGGTACAGATAAAGTACTGCGCATGCAACTCTATTATTTTACACAAAGATTTGTTTTTGTCGTCGTTCACAGTAAACACGTATTAAATGGCTTTTCGGTCAATAGTCAGAACTATTGCCCGAGGTCCAAATGACAGAGGTTAAATAGTTCTGACTGCTGACCGGCTAACGATTCAATAAGTATATTTTTACATGACATCAGAAATAATTTTTAGTATTAACTTCTTTTTTTTCAACTTTTGACTCTTTACCATGAACTATGCACCGGTCAATATCACAAACTATAGTCCAGGAATTTATATAAAATCATGTTATTTATATTATTTGATAAACTCTATTCGTCTTACTAAGCACGTCAAGCTCAAAGTTTACCGTGCTGATGCATTATATGAGAGTGAAGTTTTGTTTAGGTTTGGGTTGACCCTCCTAAACAGGAGTGGAATACACTCGTGTAAGACAGAAAGTTTGCTGGCTTGAGCAACTTCAGTATAGTTCTACTGTGTTGTCTGTTCATGCCTGAAATAATGCTTGGAGGGACACTGGATGTCCACCTTAACTTATAAGACAGGCGGAAACGCACTGTGTAACTTAACTCAAACAGGGCTGGAAACCTTTGTGATATGTTTTGTATTTTAAACTTTACTTTTTTTTATTCTGTAATATACTTATTTACTGTAATACACGAAATTTTCTGAATATGCATTTGCCTGTAGTGGTTACTGTTTATTTGTCGATGCATGTTTTTCTTACGGCTATTATTCCTTTTTTTCCCCCTAAACAAAAGCGAAACAAACTTTTCACATTCTTGGAAATATGGATACTTCATGTTCGTTTCATATCACTTCATAAAGTATAAACATGCCAAATGCCATTGTTCTAAAAATTCCGACGTTATTCAACTGTATGTGTGTGTTGTGTTTGTGTTCGGGTTTAACGTCTTTTTCAACAATTTTTCAGTCATATAAACGACGGTGTCTGCTTGTAGCAGTGATCACAATGCCCAACTTTATAGTGCTGCCTCACTGGAATATCACGCCGTAGACACGTGACATGATACCTCATCCAGTCACATTATACTGACACCGGGCTGACCAGTCCTAGCACTACCCTCTTAATGCTGAGCGCCAAGCGATGAAGCTACTAGTACCATTTTTTACGTCTTTGGCATGACGCGGCCGGGGATCGAACCCACGACCTCCCGCTCTCGAAGCGGACGCTCTACCAATAGGCTACCGAGGCGGTTTATTCAACTGTAAGAACACGCCTTGAGCTGTATTTACAGATATTTATATAGTATTCAAAAAGTAACTACCAATATTAATGTGAATTTATTAATTTACGCGAGTGGAACTTGGAAGTGAAACTATTACATGCGCATGCCAAAAAGGTGAAACTATTACAGATGCATGTGTACATCATTTACTGATATTAAAACGTCAATGGACCAGTTTGATACTATAGTTTAAAATTGTTACAATTAAAGGATATGACGTAATGTTTTAATTTATTTTTAATGAGCATGGTTCTGTTGGGATAACGCATGGTTTTTCTGCAGAATCTCGAGGGACCAACGATTCCCCGAGGGATTCTGAAGATGTTATAACACGAAAAGAACATGCGCTGACGCAATTCTAGCATAAAACGCGTAAAAACCAAGTAAATGAATATATTGTCCCTCAACGTCATTACATTTCCATGAAATGCGCGGTAAGGCTTACGTTGTTTTTTCACATTGACGTCATTTCCTTTTGAATTATCCGTTTTAGGGCCGTAATACGTTTACGCTTTACTATGGAACGCGCATATATAAAAAGGTGTGAGCGCGAGAATCTCTCTGTTAACACATGTTTTCTTTCTATCCTGAAAAGTGACAATAACAGCAGTTTTATGCTAGAATTCTAGTTTCAAAATGGCACAGAAAGGTTAGAGAAAATGTTGTTAATAATATAACTACTTCTTCACCTCCTGTCACTCTTCCATTGAAGCATTCAAAGAGCGTTCGATCACATGTGCGGAAACGCCTGCTGTTTCTTACTATACTACAGGATATTAGTTTGGTGTTCAAACTAGGACAATGTATTGTTTGTAAGCTTAATTAATTATAGCCGCCTGGGCGACTCTTTCATGAGACAGTGAGTAAATTTTAGTTTTAGTGTTGTGCAAGATACAGAAGACGCTAAGGTTCCAGGCGTTTCCTTGATTCTTTTGCGTGCAAGATGTAAAGCACTTGTGCACAGGACCCTTATCCAAACGCTCGTAATTTAAGCTAGTGGAGCCGGTGCTCCAACTCATGGCCCTGATTTCGTAGTTAGTTTTACCGTTAAGTGGTTTTCAAGTTATTAGGTGGAAAATGTTTTCAAAATTAACTCCCCACCTCCCTGACCTTGACCTTCAAAAGTTGAATGCCCTTGATCAAGTGGTTCTCAAGTTATTGGTTTAAAACCGTTTTCAAAGTTCGGGCCCTGTGACCTTTGACCTACTGATCCTAAAACAATAGGGGTCATTTACTTTATACGTCTAATCATGCTATCAAATCTATAGGTTCTGGGTCAAGTGGTTCTTAAATTATTGGATGGAAACTGTTTTCAATCAAATCTTAGGGTCCGTCTGACCATGACCTTTGACCTATGACCAGACACCTAAAACATTAGGGGTTATCTACTTTATAAGCATAATCAAGCTACCAGGTACGAAGGTTCTGGGTCGAGTGTATAGACTAACTCCTAGACTCTGATGTGCTCAAATTACGTATTACCTTGTGAATAAACAAAAAAGGAGATTGTTTTTCAAGTAATCGCATGTCTCCCACCAATTACCATGCAGAAATTGTAAATGCAACAAGCTAAGGGCAATAACTCCAGGGAAAATCACTAAATCAGTATAGTCCAACTACTCGGTAGAGGTAACTCCTGTGAGGTTTGGTGGATTTCCAACCAGTGGCACCGGAAAGAAGCACAGATCAAAGAATTTGAAAACTCATGACTCCGCTGAATATAAATTAATCAGAATTTAGCGATAATATGCACAACTACGCTTTACACTAATTACTCGTGAGGTTTGGTGAAATTCAGCCTGATTGTACACAGCAAGTAGTGTAAATACTGAAAAATATGACAATCCGAGGCCAGTGACTCTGCTGAAATCCACTGTACCGGAACATGCGTATGACATATGTATAACCACGCTTGGCACTGATAACATCTGTTAGTATTTCACTAGGTGAAAATCTGCCCAATGGTGTAAAAGACATTGCCAAAATATCATAAAATGTAACAATTAAGGGGCCATAAACTCCCCTGGAAGTCACTGAACCTTAATATGCCGATAATAGGCATAACAAGAGTTGTCACTTATGACTGGTTAACTTTCAGATGTATGCTAGTGCATGTCGCGATAAAAGAACGTCAACAAAGGTGAGTGTCATCATATTATTTTTTTTTTGTATTTTTACAAGCATTGTATCGAATATCAAGTCAGGGGATGGTAAAGGATGTAGATTTGATTTAACTTTACAGAGAACTTAAAGTTCGCCAATTCATTCTCGATTTGTGGTCGTGGCGATGTTTACCAGCAAGCTGATTTAGCGGTGAACTGGACCGTTTCGTCATGAAAACACTTTTATTGTCATTTTGATATTCATTACATTACTTGTAAAAATACAAAAAAGACGATGGCGCTCGCTTTTGTTGGCGTTCTTTTATCGTGACATACACTAGCTCGGAAGTTGCGACAGAACGATCATTACCGTATACCTCTGAAAGAGGTAGCTCCGAGTGTTGTTTACCAGGCGTGTCTATGGTTTGGTAAAAAATCCGCATTATTTGGGACTACAATCACAAAACAAAATGTAAAATACATCCATTTTACTTTCAAATGCAATATACACAAACTATAAAAACAATTCGAGCTTTTTGATGTATCTATATGTCTTGTTCATTAAATTAATGTTTTAACGAATGGCTTATAATGGGCACGGCTCCAATTAATCTTTTAAATCGGGATACCGGGCAATACTTCAAAATCCCGTTTGGGCAATCCCTTAAGCATAACAAATATATATAAAATCACTAATATAGTTCAGCAAATAGTAAGCAAATGTCATTTAACACATCCCGTTAACAAACCCAATGTATTATAAAATCCACCAATAGTGTACAGCAAATAGTCAACAATTGTCATTCGTCACAAATTTTGGCAAACTCCAAACGAGTCCATACAAATCACACTGATGCTTTATGCGATAAGGCCCTGGGAAACAGGGGCATTATCACCGGCATCGGTTTAAAACGATTCGCCGGCCGCCACAGGCCTCCTACTGAAGGCTGGGCAGAAGTCCCCAAGCGAATCTCCCTACTGAGAAAAAAAATTAGCCGTGCCCAGCCTTAAATTGTGTGTCTAGCAGTGGTGTCCCCTTCTTATACAGTTTCTTATGCTGATCAATTTGCTCAAAAATAAATCATTGCCCGTGGACGACAAATGCACCCTATCTGCATTAAACTCGCTTTGGAACTTCGTATTGAGATCGATATAAGAGTGTAAAACGTAATATTCCCCCGATTGAAGAACCCACTTTGCCCCGTTACCGTATGAATTTGTGCGCTTGCAGTTAACACGCGTGTTCCATTGCAGACAAAGTCCCAAACTGTGCACAGAGTTATCTTTCATAGAATAAGCATCAGCCACTAGATCTATTTAAAATCGGCAAAATTTAGTTATTTCAGTCGTTCAGACATGATTACAAGCATAATGAGGATTCAATTGGCGAAATGAAAATATTTCTAAATAGCAAATTTATTATTGTGCTTGTCTTGTGAAATATAGATCTACGATATGTAATGTCGGGAGCACATTGCAGTACCTGAAGAAAGTCACCCACCGACTTACATTAACGATTCGTTTTTCGTCATTGGTGACGTCACAGCTAAATATTACATCACTATCATAGGGGATAGCAGATAATCGGAAAAGCGTTTTTGGCTAATTCTTAGTGTATTAGCTAGCGCAGTACTGTTTGTATATTTACCACGATCTAAAGTAAAATGGCCAAAAATTGAAAACAAAACAGATCTTTAGAGATATCAATTCATATTATATTCTCTTGTGCCGTTTCCTTCATGAACACCCGGAATAAAGTGTGGCGAACAAATCGATCACGCCTTCTAAACATACTGTGCTATGTTTATAAATGCATATAAATGTATTTAGGTAGTTCTGCACGTTTGAAAAACCGGAAGTGATGGCGTAACATCATTTATACGGAAAACGTAGAATATAGCCTGGATTCGGCGTACGGAAATGAAAATCATTTTATGAATTAATCGAAATCTGTGAGTAAATTTATTACAATGACACTGCTGCTAAATTTCTAAAGTCAAAATATGGCATTAAAACATATGACAAGTTAAATAATTCAAAATAATGTCTTAAAAATAGCGTGAAATGACCGGTTCATTTTAATCATGGTCAAATATCTTAAAAATAAGCACACGGACCTATAAATCTTATTTCATCAAATTATAGGCCATGACTTTATTTACAACTGTGAGAAGTTTCATCAAAATCTACATTGTAGAAAACTTTCTATTCACGAAAATGTCCTGAAAGCTATGATTTTCCCATAGACTCCCATTATGAAATATTACGCGAGGTCCATATTTTTCAAATCAGTGTAGCAAAAAATCAAACACACGACCCTACCCTTTTTATTTGTTGAATATTCTAGGTATATTCTGAAGTTTTGAAAAATCAGAGTTTAATCAAATTCTACATTGTAGAAAAGATTTCGATCCAAACGTGCAGAACTACCTTAATAATTGCTTTTTTACAGTTTTTAAAGCAGAACATGTCAACATAACGTTTCTGTTCACGAGATAAATGTAATACCAAAAACAAATCAAAATATTTGTTTCGTTTTTCGTACTGAGAAGCTTATAATCTATATTCTCATGATTTAATTAATTTACATTGATTTAATTTTTACAGATTTTATTAATTATTATTGATGACGCCCGTTTTCAGACGTTTTTAGATGTAATATCAGACTGAAATGAAATGAAAGTGATAACTGTGTCACGAGTACCAGGTTTCTGTGCTTTTCAACCCAAAATTCGGACCTTCAGGCTGTTTGCACGCAGGAAAGAATCCATTACGTATTATGAATGAGCAAACCGCCCATTTTACTGTTGGTGCTGTCATTTAATGCTCAAAATTATGAATAGATATACTAGATCTAAACCAAATTATTGTCACTAAACCAAAGTTACTAACCATTAACGAGTTATTCGAATCTTAACGAATCAGAATCAAATATTTCGTACACACACAGTAATTAACTTATGAACTTTACAGAAGAACGGGACTTCGAACGTAACTTTTATAAGCTACAGATTTCCACCTTAACGGACACCACTTTAATAACTTCTTCGGTCAAACCTAGTCCCGCAGCATTTGTTACGTGAGTTTTTGTATAACTGCAGATAACTAGTTCCTAGTACTGGTTTGCTATCAAAATAAATGAGCAAAGGCCTTACGACCTCAGAATTTAATTTAATAAAATCTGGAAAGTAGATCCCTCGGAAGCACCAAGAACAAGGCAAACAGTGGAAATTGCATACTCGGTTTGATTGAGTCTGTTCATGAGCAGTAATGGAAAATGCAACACTGCCCACGCCCCCCAGCACCGGCTTAAGCAGTATTCAATCTTTAAATCTAAATGAGTTGAAATCAATGATCCCGAAGGACCAGAAAATATAACAACACTGAGATGAAGTAGGGGCGACTTTTTACGGCCGCCACACAGCACTTAACACCCGCTGTTGTGAAGTAAATAAAATCTGGAAAGTAGATCCCTAAGTCCTCAACTAATGCCTTATTATATCTATCATTCACAAAATTACATTTCTATTGGCCAAAATATGCCCCCAAAGACAGTTTGCCACCACTTCCAGTTGAAGTAACAAGCTGCCCCGAATTCAGCGCCATCAGCAATTTCCGTGAAAAATATTATATCAGTTTAACTGTATAACCATATTCGAGGTGAGATATATTCCAAAAAAAAACAAAACAGGGAAACAGGCGCGCGTAAACGACCATTACGTCAGACGTGTTGTGACGTTAGGAAGACGCACACGACATAAAGTTCTATTTTTACTTTATTTCTTGTTTTATAATGTTATGAAATTTTCATTAAGTGTAAAACAATTTGAATCGAGAAATATACAATAAAGAACAAAGTGCGACAACAATTTTCATCCTGTTTTAAGCAAACAACTTAAAATCCATACACAATGTACAAGTAGACCGTCACAAAAACAGTGACTCTCACTGACAGAATCAATTATTCCATCGGTTAGCATAAAATGGATAACTATATTTACTCTGAATATGTACTACATTTCATTAAACAGTTCATGAAACTTGGGCCAAATATGCAAGTATGCCTTCCTTTCAATGAACAACCGACCATGGTAGAATATTTGTAATAACCCCATCATTGCGTCAAACAGCCGTATGATAAAAGTCCTACTAGACCTCATGATACTGTTTATGAAAGTGAACAAAATTGTAATTCATGAAGGGTAACCGTGCTTTGACACAAAAATGACTTAAGTAACCCCAAAAACTTTTGTTTGCAGAACCCTTTTGATCTTTACTGGTGTTAATCCAAGACTCAAAAATACAAGAATTGTCGCTGTGACAGGACTAAGTGATTTTTCTCCACTATTGGAATAAGTCCTTGCAAACCTGTTCATATCAACTGTTACAGTCGAGCAGAATTTTATTATCATAAGACTTATATGAAATCATTCAGGTAGATTTTGCGATATGTAATGATAAGTTAGCTACCAGGCAAAGAAAAAAATTAGAAACCGTTCCCAACAGAGCACAATAAATACTTAGGCCCACTGCCAGACACTAAAGAAAATAATACTTTTACCCACTTGAGAGCCTAGCAAGTAAAAATTCCCGAAAAAGGAGGGAAGCAGCTTTAAATGCATATTTGATGTCTCGTTTCGGAAAAAAGAACTGAATTGCCAAGCCTAGAAACCTTGTCGGCTACTTTGTCTTTGTGTTTTGCTTCGTAAGTTTTCCTGGAACACCAATTATATAGTTCAATTTAAAGCCAAAACTGAAACCAATCAGTAAAATGTTTTATTCGTTCTATTAGGGTAAATAACCAACTGCTTAATTCCGTTTTATTGATTAGACCGTTTAACGATATATGACCATTTTGTGTCGGTTCGCCGTAAAATCCAACTCACTCACTCACTAGACCGTTTAAATCTTTGGGACTAGATCTACTTCCATTACAAGACAAACATAATGTGTATACGGACAGCTAAATTTGAAGTATACAGTAACACTGTCTGAAATTGAAGTAAAAACATTACTTTTAAGTTTTAATTGTTTTAAACACAAGCATTGTGCGCAGCGGTTGTGGTATGTTTATGTACATGAGCCACTTGCAAAGTTCGTTACCAAAACATAAACAGTGAGTGGTCCATTGAAATTCTATAACGACGTTGATCGTCATATTCTTACAATTCCAACCTGCTAGATTCTTATACGCTTTGCACCGGATCATATTAGCTCTGTGTTTATATAGATCTATATGTAGGCCTAATAACCTCCTTCATATTTCATTGATGGCATACTAAGTAAATACTATCTAAACTAGATCTATAAAGGCATTGTTCCATGTTTCTATAGACATTATTTTTTGTGACTTTAATTTTGGTCTAAACATGAGCTCGCCAGACAACCTGACTCTCGAACTGGCACCAGATCTAATAAATTAGCTAAGTCTATTTAGATCCACATTCCTACCACAATCTTAATAGATTTACAGCTTCTGAGATTTTAAACCTAACTAGTATGTACAATAAGAACTGGTCAGAACATAAACAAAATCGAGATCACCTTTATCAGAACCAATATTGCGACCAACATCACTGTTCCCATTGCCACACTTGGACCCCATCGGCTTTTCCATCATGTGCTGATTTGCCCTACGTAAGTACGTTTCTTCCAGTGTTGCCCGTGCCATCATTTCCACCATCCTCAATCACAGGCAATCGGCGTGTGACTTTGACCCCTTATGAATGATGGACCCCCACCCTGTTCTCTACAACCCAGATCCCCAACTCTACAACCCCCCATAGCATTATAAACCATCATAGCAACAAACATAATAACAGAAAAACACATTTCCAAAAAAAAAAAAAAAAAAAAAAATATATGCTATATATATTTTTATATATACATTTTTTTTTTTTTTGGAAATGTGTTCTTCTGTGATTATGTTTGTTGCTATGATGGTTTATAATGCTATGGGGGTTGTAGAGTTGGGGATCTGGGTTGTAGAGAACAGGGTGGGGGTCCATCATTCATAAGGGGTCAAAGTCACACGCCGATTGCCTGTGTCCTCAATCAAAGGCCGCTTCTCAGCAGGGATACTCAAGTCAAGCTCTTTCACCCTTTTTTCTAAACGTTGCCTCCGCTTCATAAATATCTAAGGCCGCTTCTCTCTAGGGATACACAAGTCAAGCTCTTTCGCCTTTTTATAAACGTTGCCTCCGCTGCATAAATGTCTAGCTGGATGTCTATCTGCTACGATGTAGGCCTTTATCAGTTCCAATTGTAGATCTAGTTTTATTTAAATAAACATGTAATCTGTCCAAAAAACATTTCCAATTCCATTTTTTTTTTTATTTTCCCTTGTACTTTTGCGGCTCTCAGTCTGCGCGAGGATTTCCCTTGTACTTTTGCGGCTCTCAATATGTGCGAGACCGCGAGAAAGAAAGTGACGTATAGGGTTACAAGTGACGTCACCGGTACAGGGTGGCGGATAAGTTGTAGCCCAAAGAACGGAGACTGTCCTACAGAGATAGTCCTTATTATTATACAAGAGAAGTGGCTAAAACCTTATAAAATTAGAGAAATCAAGGGCCATAACCCTGCTGAAGAAATACGGAAATTGAACATGCTGACGACAATGATACCTTTTGTGGAGTTTGGTGTAATTCCTCATGATTGTGTTTAAGGAGTTGGTCGGACACGTTTAAATTTAACAAACCAAGGGCCATAACTCTACTATTTATCATTGAACCAGAACATGCCAACAATATGCACAATGAGGCTTGGCACTTGACCTTAAAGGTTTGGTGGAAATCTGACCAGTGATATAAGAGAAGTGGCAGAAACATCATAACCTTTGGTGAATTAAGGGCCATAACTTCGCTGAAAATCACCAAAACGGAAAATCTCGACAATATGCACAACTACGTTTGGCAATGATCACTTTAGTGAAGTTTGGTGTACCACATCTAAACTTTGTGACATACAGAAGGACAACACTAAATCAATATGTTTCCGCCACTACATGGAGACATACCTGTATAAAATTTATTTTGAAAAAAAAATCCACCACAGTAGTTATTACATATTAATATGAAGAATGACCTATTCAGTATTTTATGAATTGTCAATAAAACTAAATGTTATCGATATTTCACTATAATATTTCACCAACGTTTTTAGCAAACACAGTCTTAATAGGGTTATTTAATAATTTAAATTACTTTGTCTATGATCAATAAAATGTAGACAACGTATAGTGTTCGATAACATACATGTATAAACAAGGTGAACGAATTTTGAAATAGTTTTAAATTAACTTGTGAACACGATAATTTAACGGAAATAGGAATCACAATATCTGGTACGTATATAATGGATATTTAATATATTTCTGATTTCAATACGTTTTTTCAAACATATGAATGTCTAAATATACATGTACAACGTTTTCTAGATAACGTAATGTAAGGAAAGGGCTGGACTTTGTTTAAAATATTTTCTTTCACTTCCTGTTGATTTTCTATTACTAAATAAAAAAATAAAACATTTGAGTTTCGAGTAAATAACATGCTATTATTTTCTGGAGTAAAAAAAAAAACAAACAAACATTTTTTTTCTGCGGAAATAACTCTACGCATACACAAAGTTTTTTTTACCTGCTATATTTTTTTTACAGATTTTCTGATAAGCATTACATAACCATGAGTTATAGTACGAATCAAGGTAAATATATTTTCTAAATATGTGTAGATTTTATCACTTTTCGTTATTATTTCATATCAGTTTTCGACCAAATACTACTCGATGTTCTGATATTGTAACATATTTCTGTTTAAGCACAAATTCTTACTTTCTCTCATGAACTGTCTTCATCAAAGGGGTCTATTTTAATTATTATCATTCTCTTTTTACTTTTGCTGCCTGCTAAGCTTAACCTTTCCCTGCTAAATTTCTATACAGAACCTGTCCTTCTTTCAGATTGGACAGTACCATTTACTATATATTGACTGAATAGCGAACAGTACAGGTCATTATCAGACTGTACGGATGTGAGGCTGATCATGATCTGGCCGCAAAGGCAGAATATGTCGTGGCCAGCATGTTAAGGGTTAAAAAAAAGACTTCTTATATACTATATAGATTTACTAAGTTTATGCTTTAAGATATATCTATTAAGATATAGATAGCGTCCAGATGTGACTATTTACGTGTTGTTCCATTTACAAAAAGACACCCCCTCCCACTCAAAACAAAAAAAGGGGGGAAAAAAAAGAAAAAGAAACTTTTTGTTCTCTTCGTCTTAGCGGAAGTACATCGACATTTGCCTTGTTTATATTTTACCACAACATATATTTTGAACCGTATGTCGTTTAAATACAGCATTATAAACACTGTAGTGCAATTATTGTTCCTGTTTATTTTTGTTATGGTTACGTATTACAATGAAACTGTTCAAATGTTTATCTTTCCGTCGGGGTCATATTACTAATGCGTGTTTTTAAAAATATCTGGTTCATGTGTTTGATCAATATAAGATCAAATATTCAAATATTTAACGAATATCAAGTCTGTAATTACCATTATTGTATATAGTGTGCACAATGACCTGTCGCATTTTATCGTTAGTAGTAACTGAGATGAGGCTATTGAATATTAGTTTTAATAATTTAAAGACTGTTTCTCTCTGGTGTACGACGTATATAACGGTTCGCGCGCTCGACTAATACATTCCAGAGATGTAGGTCCATAGGTCAAGATTATTAAATCTCATGTGTTACTCATACCTTTTGTCAAAGGAAAATCTCTGTGAAATTGCTTGTCTGAAAAATAAAATCTATTATGCGATTGCCTGGAAGCATTGAACGTAACCAGTCGAAATAACAGCAAACTCGATTTCACTGAGTATGTTAAAGTGGGGTAATGAAATATGCAACAGCTTCTACGGCCCCTAGCACTGGCTTTAGCGGAACTATAGTATGCAAATATTGAATGGACGCTATGGCCCTAAAGGACCAGAAAATGTAACAACATTATGTCTAAGTTGGGATAGACATTGTACGGCTTAGACTGATTTTATGATGATAAGATGATTTCCTGGACTCATAGAACACAATCAAAAAATGGTTATGAAAAATATCTTATTAATTGCTTTTCGTTTAAAATATCAAAGCTTGTTTAGAACAATTCTTGTTATACGTGGTATTTTCTTATATGTAAACAGTGCTATATGTCAAGCCTGATTTTGTTAATTCAGTTGCTCCCACACAGCCAGTTGTAAACACGCAACCCGGCCAACCAGGAGTGTACACCCAGCCGTATGGTGGGCAGCCCGGACAACAGTATGTTGGTCAACCCGGACAACAGTTTGCCGGTCAGCCCGGACAAAATGTTATGCTTGGCGGTATGGGTAGGTATTTCATGATTTTCGAATGCATTGCTTTGTTATATTTCCAATCACTCGTAGTCCTCCGGGTAAAATGAAATTGTGTTAGTTCTACATAAATAAAGAGTTTTTGAAGTGAGAAATAAACAAACACATACTAAGATGCAACAATACAATACGAAACTTAAAAATGTTATAGAATTTTAATCTTATTCAATATTACTAGTATGTAGAATGCAGTTGTGAAATTTTCTTTAAACGATATTGATTAGACAATGTTAACGTACTACAACAAAAAGAAATACAGTCCACTTGTTTGTAAACATGGACGGATCCAAACGGAAGGGAAAAAGCATTCTAGAGAAATATTTCGATGGCAAAATATAAAACATATCGTAGCCCTGACCAACGTATAAACCAGGCCAGTCTATTTTATAAGTACAACAACACGGTTGACCCATTTAAACGAGAGTTGTACTATAGGTTTATAGTCATTGGGATAACCTTTCAGATCGATATTTTGTTATTTTGTATGGACGAACTTTGCTATCTTGCTAACAATGATATCTTCGTAAATAATGTGTATTGCCTCGTTAAGATAAAGATTCACACACGTGCTTATAATGTGTTGTTCAGCAGACACGTCATTCTGAATGTTTATAACTCAGTGAAATTGAAATTAGACTAAAATTTTTATATGTACCTTGTAACCAGGAATGGGCAATGCTGTACAACCACCTCCTCAGGTATGGATGCCGAAGCCGCCATCTGGACCACCTGGCTGTCCCCCGGGGCTCGACTATCTAACTCAGGTTGACCAAATACTGATCAAACAACAAATAGAAATGATGGAATGTAAGTATTCAAGTTTCAAGTTATATTGGGTTTCAAGTTTATCTTATTTTCATCCGGAAAGATTAGATCCATGCGGCATAAACAACAATAATATAGTCAAATCATGAAATATGGCGAAATATTATCGAATAATATTAAAATAAACCGAATATACAAATGTATATGTCTAATGTCCACATCATTTCATGTCATTTTCTATGTATAATAATTGTGCGCTGGCTTTTAATTGAGGAGTGTAGCTGAAACTTAATTAACCTCGAAGGTTTAATTTATTTATATTCTCACTTTACTTATCTTTTTGAAGTAACTGACTTTTTAAACACAGTCTGTCTACGCAGATTTCAAATTTATTCGTTATTTTTTGTTCATTAAAATATCGCATCAACATCAATATAATTTCAGTATCAGCGAGTCATTGCTTACCAATGCTACAATTCAAAACTAAAACAAAAATCCGAATAGCGTTTTGCCTCATAGTCATTTCACAATTTTAAAATTAATATATAAATTATTCACATAATTTTCCGATATATTACAAAAAAAAAAAAAAAAAAAAAAAAACAGAAGAAAAACACGTTTTATGATTTTTAATGTTATATCATGTAACGTAACCGTTATTACTACCCAATACAAATGTAACCATAGGTGAGTGAATTAACAGTTTTGTGTCACTGTTTATAAATTTACATATTTTATAAACAGTTGAGTACTTAAAACACTATGGAATTGTAGTACCACTATAAAGACAAAGGCTTGCTGCTGTTTGACAGTAAATTTTAATATCAGTTTAACATATGCATTACTTTATATATATTTAGCCAAATTAGATACGTTTGGTTAAGACTTCCTACATTTGAATTTGTACAATATCTGTTGATGCGATATTTTAGTGAAAAAAATACAAACGCATAGTGTATTTTTAACTTTCAGTATTTACCAACTGGGAAGCAAAAAATAAATACAGACTCCTCAATTCTATGGGACAGCAAGTATACTTCGCTAAAGAAGGTGAGTTTCCGTCACAATTTTGAAGACCGTAACAAATATACTAGAAGTAGAATGTTATACTCGCGCGCATAGATTTCTATCGTATGGTCTGTCAAATTACAGAGAATTGAAAGTATAAGACACAATAAAACAAGGCAGTTGTATTCTCATGTTCCAATTCCGGCATACGTTGAAAATCGCTCGTTCCAGGTAATAGTTATGCTTATAATTTCCTTATTACTTCATAGATTTTATTAAGATAAAAAGTGTCGAAGACACGAAAACAGTTTGACTCAAACACGTTGTCCAAATATTTTTCAAGGACCGAATGTTTGGGTCACGTGCACACTGGGATAAGGTGGGGAGGGGGTCGAGAAAAGTCACGTATTTAGAACGTTTATATGCATCCAGGAAACACACTAATTCTTGTCTTCGTCACGTTTTATCCTTTTGAAAATCCGCCAAGAATGAAGGAAATTATAAGCAAAAATGTCACTTGAATCAAGTGATCTTTCCGCGTGTATAGTACCGAAAAGTCATATTGTGTGGTCACCCTGACTTTACCAGATGCATTACTACAGTACAAAATAGATCGTAGTTTAGATTAATTAAAAAGTCTTTGAAAAAAAAGGAATTCAATAGAAAGACTAGAGAATTTGAATATAGAAAACAACAACAACAACCCCCCCCCCCCCAAAAAAAAAACAACAACAACAACATGAAAATATGCCGTCTGAACTACATACCAGAACCTCCAAAATCGTTATTTCCTAATCGAACACTGAATGCAAGCATGACATCAATTAAAAAGAGTACATCAAACTAACAAATGACTAGCACTGTAGGACCGTAAATCGTTTAGTTTACATGGTGTCAATTTTTCAGAAATATGTAACTGTGTGTCTTACATGTCTCATATTGACTGGCTGTAAACATGTTTATGTGATGTCAGTTACATCTAGACTATGAAAGGGATTGTAACAAATAAATCAATGCAGAAAAAACATGAAAGATATATTTTACACAATTTTTTAGAGTCGGAAACTTGTATGAGACAGTGCTGTCGAGAAAATAGATCCTTCACCATGCATGTAACAGACAACCTGGGAAACGTACGTTCTTCTATTGCGTAAAATCTGTTCTTTGTATTTTATTATTCATGTTTATTTTTAGTTACAACCATATACGTGTGTGTGTGTGTGTGTGTGTGTGTGCGTGCGTGCGTGCGTCCGTGCGTGCGTGCGTGCGTTCGTTCGGGTTTAACGTCTTTTTCAAAAAAATTTCAGTCATATAAACGATGACGCAGTCTACTTGTAGCAGTGAGCACAATGCTCAATTTTATAGTGCTGCCTCACTGGAATATCCAGCCGTAGACACGTGGCATGATACCCCACCCAGCCACATTATACTGACACCGTGCTGACCAGTCCTAGCACTATCCTCTTAATGTTGAGCGCCAAACGCGGAAGCTACTCGTACCATTCTTTACGTCTTTGGTATGACGCGGCCGGGGATCGAACCCACGACCTCCCGCGCTCAAAGCGGACGCTCTACCACAAGGCTACCGAGGCGGCTTACAACCGTATATGATCGTATATGGATGGCTTTTCTAAATGAATGTAAGTAATGTAAGTTTGAGAAAAGTGTAGGACACAGAGGAAACTCGAATACCAGAAGCTTACCTGGTTATTCGGCGTGTCAGGAGTAAAACAATCATACTTATTCCGATGTTAGTGATTTTATTTGTATGAGCGGGGATCAAAATTATGACCCCTTTTTTGCAGTTACCATGCACTGAATCACTAAATCCACTCTAACAAAAAGTTGCTTATTTACAAGGAATTTCCGCCAGTTGCTGATATTTAGACAATAGATGCGCTGACCGTACTGATGGAGACAGATGTGCGTGACTTGGCCAGTAGTCACTAATCCATATCATCAGACAGGGCTCACCAAATATTCTATTTGCCATAACTTTTTGATAAATTGACAGTGCTGAACTTTTGCAGAGCTGTCGGTAGCTGTAGAGGGATTATTTCTCCCAAGGTTCATCAGTGGCACGGCGGAATAAGACACTTAAGCATTTCAAATCTAATACACATTTTCGCGTTTTACTTTGCGTAGCATTTTTACAAAACAGAAAAAAAAGTTTATTAAAATATTCTGTTTTGTTATAGGAAGTGATAAGACTCGAACGCGAGTTCCGCTGCTGGAGGGATTCGAACTGGTGTGCTTGTTGCAGTTGCTGTGCCCACCGTATCGTCGTCGAGGCTCCAGTGGGCACAGTCGTCGGATATGTCAAACAGAGGTAAGCTACGTTGTCAAGGCCAGGAGGCTATCAAATCCTGATAAATCTCGGTGCTGTTATTTAATCAAACACTGCTTTTGTTTTATATACATGTGTATATTTTTGGTCTTTCAATTCAATTCATGCATAGCTACCAGATAATTTAATTGATGTTCAGCAGATCAATCTGCCCGATTTAGCTCAGGTTTGTTTGGATAATACTTAAATAAGTTTTACTCCAATCGTCATTGTCGTCACATTTTTGCATGAAGGACAAATGGACGAATAGGGTTAAACCTCATCTATAGAAAAAATGTTCTTTTTCTCGACATAATGAGAAAATTACCATTATGAAATATTTTTTTCTCAACCTTCTGCCGTTTTTACGAGACGGATTACAGTTATCAGAGTAAAGGTTACCCGATATATTTCTCAAAATAACGCCGTTGTCAGATGATGCTTTTGATGTCATTTGATGTTTTAAAGTTTTTCTCCTTCTATATTTCAATAGGCGTAAATTGACCGATAATGGCTAATCGATACACCCGATAACCAGTTTTCAAGGGAGACAATTTCGCCAATAAGCCAGCACATTGGCTTAGATTTCTGGGTATGCTGCACTATTGGATATAGCAGGAAAATGTAGAAGTTCATGCTAATACTGCAGTTTTATTTTCAGACCAAGTTTCATGGCCCCAAAGTATGTGATAATGGACGAGAATGAAAAAGATATACTCTACATAGAGGGACCATGCTGTGTCTGCCAGGGTTGTCCTTGCGACGTCAATTTTACAGTAAGCATATTTAATCAAGTTCCATATGCGAATTTTCATTAAGTATTAATACTATATCCACAGGAACTTGAAATAACACAGTTCTATTTATACCCCACCCACCGAGAACAAGAAATTTTTGAAGATCAGCAGTAGAGGTGTAATTGTCTAAAGGCAACTAAAATATACACGAAACTGAGCTTACTGGTAGCTTTCGCTATGGTAACTAACACGAAGTCAACAGTTTTAACAGCATTTCGTCATATATTCATTTCAGTCATATAAACGACGGTGTCTACTTGTAGGCCTAGTAGTGAGCAAAATGCCTACATTTATAGTGCTACCACACTGAAAGACAGCTGACACCAGTCATAGTACTATCATTAAACCTCTAAACGCCAAGCGAGGAAGCTACATGTACCATTTTTTACGTCTTTGGTATGACGCGGCCAGGGATCGAACCCACGACCTCCCGCACTCGAAGCGGATGCTCTACCTCAAGGTTACCGAGGCGGCACTAGATATTATTGCTATGCAATCTTTTCATTATTATCCTGTCATTGATATGCTCTGTTTCAGATACATTCGGCGACTGACGGTGAGACGGAGGTCGGTAAGATTCAGAAACAATGGGGAAACCTCCTACAGGAAATGTTTACGTCGGCGGATAATTTTGGTGTTACGTGTAAGTGAGGCAGAATACGTTAATTAGACTTTTAGAACGCTCAAATGTAATTTAAGAATTAAACTGTATTTCAGAGCAAATATGTTGAATATTTTACGATTTTGGATGATTTTGTTTTCCGTATCGAACATTTCGAAAAAACTTTATCATAGAATTTTGAATCGGAACTTGATCATAGAATAGGAAATTATCTAACTAACTTATTAAGAAAATGAATGTTCACATATATGTTTCGTTCAGAAATTATAAAATATTCGACGTATTTCGAAAATTTCTGTTGAAATACGAGTCAGCATGATGAACAAGGGGTTCACCAATGTGCGGTCGTCTCGGATAAACCAGTCAATGTGCTTGAATTAATTGGACCTATATACTTTTATCTATCCGATTTTCTAGTTATACAATTCTTTGACTTTTGACTTTTCACCTGCGTTATGACTTTAGGCAAGTTATATGAAAAGAAATGCGCATAAAATTTGACATGATATTATCTTGGTTGAATATCAAATAACGCACAGAAAATTGATATAAATCATAATTTATGTATCCGAGCCCGTTTAAACATTGCCGTCCTCTTATTTTTTGTGGCGTCCAAAAATAAATAAAATTTGGTATTTACAACTTATTTATGTTTATAGTTCCTATGGATTTAGATGTAAAGATGAAAGCGGTTATGATTGGAGCAACCTTTCTCATTGTAAGTTTTTTATTCATAGACTTTTGTAGTTAATTATTACGTTCGTTGAAACATGTACACAATTTACGAACGATGCATTAAATAAGTTTTCTTTTTTAGTTTTTACCTTTCCATATCGCTAAGAAATACTCTCACCTTGTTTGTGTATCAGTAATGTGCATTTCCGATCCGCGAGTCAACTTTTTATACAAGCGATTCGACGCCGAGTAATCTGGTTGTATTATCAGATTTAAGTCTTACTACAACGAATTGAAACTTCCCACAATACTTCCGGGTCATCAGACGTACTGACATAACTAAGTTAGATAACTCTTGGTTGAATTAGGCAACGCTTGGTTACAGTTTTAACTGTAGCAAAATAGCATACTGTATCTCAGAACTAGTCTATGTGTTGGATTGAAACTTCACATAATTCTTTCTTGCCATCACACGTGCTGAAATAACCAAGTTAGATAACTGTTGGTGGAATTTAATGACTGCGGCCATTGTTTGACTAAGAAACTTTGGTTAAAATCTTGCGTGCAGCTTAATTTCAAGCTGTATCTCACTATATATATAGGACTGAAACTTTACAGAAGACATTTTCCGAACCCAATATCTACTCATAACTAAGTTAGAGAACTCGTGGCTGAAATTAATTCGAATTATGACCATAACTTTACAATGAATATTTGGTTGAAGTTTTACATGCAAGTCGTTCCCATTATCATAAAATAATTTCAGTTTGTGAAAATTTGTGATACAATATCTAAGTTACACAAGTCTTTACTTAAAAGTTGTCCAGCCCACTGACTGCTCTTGTTTATCGTTCGTTTTCTGCGTGCTCACAACACAACGTATACTTCCCTATAGAAAAAATCAAAAACAGAAAAAAACTTTTCTGTCCTTACTGTAGTATGAAATGACATGAAATGAGACCTTTTTTCTTCTTAAAGGAGTAGTTTCTTTCTTATATATAAGTGATAACTCAGTACTTGCTAAAACAACGAATGACGAAATGTTACTCGAGCTCTTGTGTCATATTTACAAGCAAGTTGTTTATGTTTTAATTCCAGGATTTTATGTACTTCGAGGGTGCACAGAACAGACACCATTATTAATCATTCTGATGCTGGCCATATACAGTAGTCACCGTAACGGTGCACAAATGGCATGTTACGGAAACGACAAACGTTACTGAAAGGAATTAAAAATTAGTGTCATTTCAGTATACTCTTGTGATAAAGTTAAGTGTAAATCTATATGTAGTCTAAAATGAATTCATGAGCTATTCAATGTAAAACATAGTGTTCTTGTTTGCAACAGGGACAGTTTGGTGAGTCGCTTTATATTGTTATTAACGACAGGGATTCCATTCATGAATACAATGTTGTTGCTGCATCATAAACACCAATTTGGTATTAATGATTTTTTTAAAATGACAACTAGGATATTTAAGTGTTAAACTGTTATAGTGAAATGTCTTGGTGCAATGGACATAAGCGTCCACGGCGTTCGTCCTCAAGTTCTGCGACTCTCTCCTAAAAATTACCATGAGGCCTAAAAATGTTTGTTTCCGGTATCCCGACCTTACCTAGACATTTTCCGCGACCCTAAATGTTTTTATGGCTTGGAAAAAAATCGATATTTTCGCTTTTATTTTATACGTTTCGCTTTGTGTTGCCCTTTCTTCATTGTAACATAAATTCTAAAAAAATCCTACTTACCTATCCTATTTTTTGGGACATATTACCGAAAACAAACATTTTTAGGCCTGTTCACAAAATGCAAATTGATGACTGTATTTGAAGAAAATTCTGAATGTCACAATTTGTGTATATCATAATTAACACTTAATGGAATAACGACTAATGGTTTCGACTGCGTAATTTGACCAGTATTAGAACTACAAGCATTCAAGTTAAAATCAGTAAACGGGTATTTCAACTATTTATTCATATGATATATATTTTAAATTTTTTACTTGATTACAAAAGATATCTCCTGTTACATCCTACATTTCATTATGTGACAAAAATTCTTACTTTTGACGCAAACTTCGGTGCCATTTTAGCATAGCAGGAACGGATTGAACTTATATTATAGAAAATTCAATACAACTGTTGAACAGTTTATGATGTATATAGATAAACATGAGCCACACTATGAGAAAACCAACATAGTGCGTTTGCGACCAGCATGGATGCAGACCAGCCTGCGCAGTCTGGCCAGGATCCATGCTGTTCGCTTTCAAAGCCTATTGCAATTAGAGGATCCATGCTGGTCGCAAACGCACTATGTTGGTTTTTCTAATGGTGCGGCTCAACATCTTGTGTATGCTTAGAACATAATATTTTATTCCCATACTATAAGTAGACATAGTACAACATTTTTGAATTCTTAAATAGATTTGATACTATGACTGGTTGTTGGGTTTTCATTACAATTAAGTATAGATTTAACACGCTGTTAGTATGTTGCACTAATATATAAATATCACATGGTTTTGAGTAGACAGTAAATACTAGTCATATTCCATTGAGTACTTGAATTCTAAGTCAACGGAGTGAAAAAGACTGAAGATATAGAATGTATGGAACTTGTGTGGACTGTTCTAAATACTGCTGAAACCTGTGCATAGAGAACAGTCACGTGATAAATGTTTGCACGCCTTATTTCCTATTTAATAAAAGGAATGATCTTAATAAGGTTGGGTACAAAGGAAAATGACCGTTGTTAGCAAACAGAGAATTCTGTTAACCGATGAGTGCATTCAGCTAGCTTAAGGAAGGCATTTATTCTATCCTGTTGCCCACGCATGTCTGAAAATTGCCTGGATTAGCTGCCTAGGTCTTTCTTCACCGTGGAAGCTCGAAAATCGCCATTATATGATCTGACTTTTAACTAAAATTCCAGCAAAATTTACAATGTTGTAAACTTTGATGTGAAATTTATGCTTTATAAAGTATAAAGTAGAATACAGCTACAATTTACTAACACGAACACCTGCAATGAACCCGACAACTCGCCCGGAAGCTTGCTTCCCATTACCATCGCAAATGCCAACATTTCCGGTTCTGGGCGGAAGAAATCTTCTCCGCATTTAGAGCACTTATTTAATGTTTACCAGTGATTTAAGCAAAGTTTCATATGGAAAAGTCTACGTCCTCTAGCTCCGGGTTGAGCAGAACTCAACATTTACAAATGTTATAAGTACCAGAAGCCCTGTTGGGCCGTTTTTACTGAGTATTTTGTAAAATAAATGGAAAATTATATGGCAGCGGTGGGATTCGAACCCACGCCTCCGAAGAGACTGGTGCCTAAAACCAGCGCCTTAGACCGCTCGGCCACGCTACCTCCTTCTAGTATATTGAACAATACGAAGATAGTAATGATTTATACAACTATAAATATGTATACATATATGCGTTTATCATCTTATACATTAAAACTATCAATCGCGTTATACAGCACGTGGCCGGTTAGCTCAGTCGGTTAGAGCGTCGTGCTAATAACGCGAATGTCGTGGGTTCGACCCCCACACTGGCCAGCTGTATTTTTTTTTTCAGAATAATTATTTATAATAAACGAATCTGTGTAACGTTGCGCGTGTAGAACTCATTTAAATAGTATGATTTTATTATCAAGATCAGCAGCCTTCACACATTAACAGGTATAACGGCTGTTTCATGCTCTTCAACGACATTAACAGATAAAATGTGTTTACAGCATTCATTTTTACGCAACCGAACAGAAGAAACAGGACCTATTTATAAGGGCCAGGTCGACCAATTCTGAACTCATTTCCGATGGTTGATCTACGAGCTACGACCCAGGTCAACAAAGTAGACATTTTTATTGTCGACCTACGATCTACGAGCTACGCGCCAACTTCACAGACCTGTTGAGAAAACCATTGGTAGGAAAGAGCAATTTTGCTGGATAAATAGTGTACAGTGTGCTTTAGCTGCGACTTTTGATTTTTAAAACAGAGGTTTTTATCATATTGTCCATGTATTTTACCGTCTAGAAATAAATCATTTAGTTCAGTAAGACTACATGTATTTTGTTCTGTGAAAGGTGTATATATGATCAGATACATTTTTTATGCGAAGGTTGGGACATATGTATTATCTGTGATCAGTGGCGCTCAAACAATGTCAAAATAATAACTCGGTTAAGTTTTTTAACAGTTGTAACTTGTTTAAGTTTATTTGAATATATATCCTGTCTATATAGTATAATACAAGTACAAATGTACATCATAAATTACTTTTCCTACTTACTGTATTAGGAGTTTAATGACCGACATTCTCATCTAAGTATTTTACTTTCCTCATGAAAAGTAATTCTTTTGTACGGATAAACAAACTTGCACATTATTAATCTTTTCGCCTAACGTCATGCTGTAACCTAACAGGAAAAATATAAGTATTTGTTGTTGCTGTTGATGTTGTTGTTTAATGTACAAAATTGTTCTTTTTAACGCGAAAATGCAAACTGAAAGCATTTAAAGAATTCTCAATTTCATGCCGTTTAAGTGAAATTATAAAGTCGGAGATGCACACATGAAATAATAAGATGTTTCTTGTTCTTAAACAAAAATGTAGGTATTCTCCAAATTCGTCTCTGGGTCACATGTACTAATCACTTCATATCATTTTTAGCTCGACTATTCGAAGAAAAGTCTAGCTATTCTACTCACCCTGGCGTCGGTGTCGGCGTCACACCTTGGTTAAGTTTTTGCATGCAAGTACATACAGCTATCATTTAAAGGCATATAGCTTTGAAACTTATTTATTCTTTTTCTAGGTCAATTACCAACCTCACTGGGTCAAGTTCCATAACTCTGACCTGTATTTTGAGCAAATTATGCCCCCTTTTGGACTTAGAAAATTCTGGTTAAAGTTTTACATGCAAGTTACTATCTCCAAAACTAATGCAGATATTGAATTGAAACTTTACATGTGTCTTCGGGGTTATAAAACTAGTTGATAGCAGCAAGTCCCATAACTCTGACCTTCATTTTGGCCAAACTGTGCCCCCTTTTGGACTTAGAAAATTCTGGTTAAAGTTTTGCGTGCAAGTACATACAGCTATTACTAAAAGGCATATAGATTTGAAACTTATTTTTTTTCTTTTTCTAGGTCAATAACCAACCTCACTGGGTCAAGTCCCATAACTCTTGACATGTATTTTGGGAAAATTATGTCCCCCTTTGGACTTACAAAATTCTGGTTAAGGTTTTACATGCAAGTTACTATCTCCAAAACTAATGCAGATATTGAATTGAAACTTCACATGTGTCTTCGGGGTTATAAAACTAGTTGATAGCAGCAAGACCCATAACTCTGATATCCATTTTGGTCAAATTATGACCCCTTTTGAACTTAAAACTCTTTTGACATTTAACATTTTGGGTAATATTTTCCTGCTTCTGGGACAATATTTCGAATAGTCGAGCTTGGCTGTCTTACGGACAGCTCTTGTTTTCTATTCTTCTAACGATCGGCGTATATGTGTAACCTAAACCCCCTCGATTCGCTTCATATACCAGTTCCGGTTCGGTATGTATGAGGAATGGCCTTTGCTATTTATAAATCAATCAAAAGCAACCTAGTATAAATATATATAGACACACAAAGCTTGTACGTGATTTTAGTGGTATTTCATAGGGGATATATGGTGCTGAACATGTTTCGTATAACCGAAATGCAGGTGTAATGTTTAATAATTAAAATTAATTAATCGAACAATAGATTGGACATTAGACAATGGAAACGCTTAATCGATTCGCACTCATTTTGTAGCACAAAGGCATTCACAATGATCAAATAATATCTATGTACACAACCACGAACCTTTTATAATTGAAAAATCAATAAGAAGTGACCCCAAATCGTACGTATTTCAAAATTCTTGATTCGTATATAAAACTAGAACACTCTTAGGATAGATTTTATCATTACTTAATCAAATGTGTCTGTGTACTGTTGGTACTGTCAGGAACAGGTAAGACCTTTACCTATCATCAATACTAGCGTTTCACCTTAGCGGGATATATAGTTATCGGAATCTGATAGTTTTGTCGTTTGTTTATATGGACATGTAGATGATCCTACAGTTATTGAATTGTTCTAAAACACTGTATTGATTTGGTTAATTGTAAACGTATATTATTACCATACATGTTAACATTTTTGTTAAGAAAAGGAAGCGTTTAAGAAATGTTGTGATATAAGTATGTAATTGTGTAAACAACTGTACAAAACTAGGTCATATATATACATACAAAGTACACCCGGGTCAATGGGCTTATAACTGGTAAGTCACCTTAAATTTGTAATTACTGTATACAGTATTTATATGAGTGACAAATGATAACAAGTAGGAAAGTAGCAAGAGCTCTATCTTCAAGGTTAAACATACAAACGTGATGATAGTTTCAACATAATATGTTTGTTAAGACTTAGAATTTCTATTTACGTATATCTATAATCATCTTTGGGTAATAAAGTAAATATCATCTCTAACGTCTTTATTTTTTTTTTTTTTTTGGAAGTAAATATTTATTTTGATATACATAATGCAAAAATACAATACACTTCAAGTCAGCTATAAAGACAAATCAACTACAGTGTAATACAAAAAGTTTGTTATGTTTGAGTAAACACAAGCTTGATGAAAATATAGTCTAAATATTATGTACGATATTATGTACGATATGTGTTATATATCAATTTATTAAAGCTACTTGCCCATTGCGGAGAGAAAATTTTTAATATGTTCGTGTATTTTAGAGTATATCTGAGTAATAAATTTGTTCACGATCTTAAAAGTTTGTTAGACGTTTTTCGTATTTAAAACACTTAACATATGTTTATAAATATAGACTGCCACGGAATGTAAACATGTAATAACTACACGATCACTTTATATCAGATTAACATGCCTCTAAGACAACATCACATTTCTTATGCATACTTTTCATGAAAATTCCATCAAAAATTGACTTTTGTAAAAAGAGGATATTGAATAGTTCCTAGTAAAATGCCAGTCATTGGTTTTCTACTACGCAAATATAAGAAATATGAAAATTGAACCGTTTCATTTCCTGTAAAATTCATTCTCTTTTCGGCTACAGCATGGAAGCATGTTTTCACCTGAAAAAAAAAACGACCTTATTCATTGAACCAGACACAGCATACCTCGAATACAATACTTTTGTAATACGAAACGTTTGTTAACCCGAACAATACTCAAATATATAGATAATTATGGTTCAGCCTTACATGGACCTTTATACACTATTGTTATACCAACTATATAGCGGCATTTTCATGACAAACACGATCAAAGGCGCTTTACAATCAGGGCTCCAAATTTATCCTGTACCAGTGCAGACACTGAGGGACCTGACCGAAGGTATCCAGCGAGAGAAAGTCCCCATAACAGAGAGATTCAATTCAATTCAAATTTATTCAGGCATAAGATCGTAAAACATTATATATAACTTATACAGTAAAAAAGACATACAACAATCAATATATTTAAAATGCTTTGATTAAAATTTTATAAAAATCTTAGAATAGATATGCTAATTAATACATGAAAGACTAAGTCAAGTATATATTATAATTTATGACATAGAGAAAAGATATGATCTTGACGCCTGGGATGACCCATTAAAGTAAAACTAATCACTTATTTCCAATGGGGTCAAAAGAGTGAAACCTTTTAGATACAGGCCTGTCCGGCTAACTTAGCCTAGCTCTTTGCGAATTGACAGTCTGTTTCTTTAACCAGTTGTATAGCACCGATAACCGCGAAACCGTCTTTCCTGGGGGAGAACAAGTACTGACCATCTCAGAAATTTCTACTGCCTGGAACGGGATATTACTTGGTAATCTGCGCTGGTGCAAATGTAATATTAATCATGTTAATAACCACTTCAGGCCCGCCATTGCCGCTTAATGGACGTACTATAAATAGTGTTTATATATCACATATTCTATGTATGAAAATAAGTTCAGATTTTCATGTATTTTGATGGGAAAATAGTCTCTACCTACCCCCACCTACCTATCTACTTACCCACTTAACTACCTGCCTACCTACATACATACCAACGTACATGTCTACCACAACGCCGACCTACCTACTTACCTACCTTGCAAGTCACCCACGCACCTAAGTAACTATCCACCCATTCGCCTACTTACTTACTTACCTACCTATCCACCCACCCTGCATATCCGTCAATCTCCCCCCCCCCCCCCCCCCCCCACACACAACTTAACTACCTTCTTACTTACCTACCACCACACCTTACCTACTTACCTACCTACCCAACTACCTACTTACCTACGTATCCATCTACCTACCCACTCCCCTACCTATCCGCCAATTCATCCACCAATCCACTCAAGCAACCTACCCACGCAAACACCCTTCTACCTATCTACCTACCTATCCAACCACATACACACCTCACCTCACCTAACCCACACCACTCCGTCGTTGGGTCACGAGGTTGTATTTCGCTCCAAGCAGTTGTCTTGTCCTGTGTGCTTGCCTCTGAATGTCCCCATTCAGTCGTCGACAAGTACGTTTCACCGTCAAAAGATGTTGCTCGGGTGTCGATTCAGAGTGGGCAGGGAATGTCAACCAGATTCGAACACCCCTGATCTTGGAAAAGATCCAACATTGCTGAAAAATCGGCGAGATGCAGCTCAGTCGACGAATTTCCCCTTTTTAGAGTCTAAATACGCCAGACGTTGACCTAGTTAGGGCACTGACCCAGTTAGCGCCGTATGTGCCCTCTCCACGGGGAGCTCAGAGAAGAATCATTTCGTGGAGATAATAATGTATTTTATGTCTGGCAGGTCTTAATTCATTACTGACAATCGTTCAGTTTATAAATAACGTCTTTTTCACTGCTTCTTAAATAAGGCCCTTTTTGTCAAAGAAAGTTGGCTCAAGATTTTGATGTTAGTACTTTTGATAGTATTTATATTTTTACTGAAAACTTTCTCTCTTTTTTCAGTACATTAAAGAAGGATTTTGTTGCCGGAGGGACTACTAAAATAAAAGATGGAAAAATCAGAATATCCTCCACCGCCCCCTTCATACGGTAAGAGTTTTATTTACCAATTTTGAGGTCTATCCTTTGCGCATTCTATAAGGCATACCCAACTTGTATCCTAAGTATGAACTAAAGGCCAAAAGGAAATTATCAATATCATAAAAAGACTTTTAAGACATGTAACTGTCATTTATCTGTTCTACTCAGGTTCTGAGTTCTGAGATACTTAAAATGATTCAACTTAAAACGAATCCACTTAAAATGATTTCCATGAAACACCTTACACTTAAGTAAGTAGGCTTCGTGTAACGCGTCTCTGGGCTCCTATTCATCAACATTTTAAGTGTGAAACTTGGCCTTCGGAAGGCTGGAATTATCGTCTGTCCTATATTTGCAAATCTTGTATGGACTTTAATGAAACTTGGCATCAATATGGCATACATCACAATAAAATGTTTCAGCAATGGGCCTTAATTATAAAATAAGAAACGGCAGTTTGATTTTGTTTAATTTAAAGTCTAAATTTCAGTTTTAAAACGTTCAGAAATCTATCCAGCCTATTAAAACTACATCTTACGGACATCCAACTAGTCTCTTCAAATGATAAATAAAAATTTCTAACCAGTCTATTCTTAAAGACATGTGACCAGCATATTCAAATGATAACTTAAAGACATCCAACAAGCCAGTTCAGATGATGTTTTAAAGCCATCTAGCCAGCATCTTCAAATGATAACTTAAAAACATCCAACAAGCCAGTTCAGATGATGTTTTAAAGCCATCTAGCCAGCATCTTCAAATGATAACTTAAAAACATCCAACAAGCCAGTTCAGATGATGTCTCATAGACATCTAACAAGCATATTCAAATGATAACTTAAAGACATCCAACAAGCCAGTTCAGATGATGTCTTGAAGACATCTAACCAGCATATTCAAATTGATGACTTAAAAACATCCAACAAGTCAGTTCAGATGATGTCTTGAAGACATCTAGCCAGCATATTCAAATGATAACTTAAAGACATCCAACAAGCCAGTTCAGATGATGTCTTGAAGACATCTAGCCAGCATATTCAAATGATAACTTAAAGACATCCAACAAGCCAGTTCAGATGATGTCTTGAATATTCAAATGTTAACTTAAAGACATCCAACAAGCCAGTTCAGATGATGTCTTGAAGACATCTAGCCAGCATATTCAAATGTTAACTTAAAGACATCCAACAAGCCAGTTCAGATGATGTCTTGAATATTCAAATGATAACTTAAAGACATCCAACAAGCCAGTTCAGATGATGTCTTGAAGACATCTAGCCAGCATATTCAAATGTTAACTTAAAGACATCCAACAAGCCAGTTCAGATGATGTCTTGAAGACATCTAGCCAGCATATTCAAATGATAACTTAAAGACATCAAACAAGCCAGTTCAGATGATGTCTTAAAGCCATCTAGCCAGCATATTCAAATGATAACTTAAAGACATCCAACAAGTCAGTTCAGATGATGTCTTAAAGCCATCTAGCCAGCATATTCAAATGATAACTTAAAGACATCAAACAAGCCAGTTCAGATGATGTCTTAAAGCCATCTAGCCAGCATATTCAAATGATAACTTAAAGACATCCAACAAGCCAGTTCAGATGATGTCTTGAATATTCAAATGTTAACTTAAAGACATCCAACAAGTCAGTTCAGATGATGTCTTGGAGACATCTAACCAGCATATTCAAATGATAACTTAAAGACATCCAACAAGCCAGTTCAGATGATGTCTTGAATATTCAAATGTTAACTTAAAGACATCCAACAAGTCAGTTCAGATGATGTCTTGGAGACATCTAACCAGCATATTCAAATGTTAACTTAAAGACATCCAACAAGCCAGTTCAGATGATGTCTTGAGGACATCTAACCCGCATATTCAAATGTTAACTTAAAGACATCCAACAAGCCAGTTCAGATGATGTCTTGAAGACATCTAACCAGCATATTCAAATGTTAACTTAAAGACATCCAACAAACCAGTTCAGATGATGTCTTGGAGACATCTAACCAGCATATTCAAATGTTAACTTAAAGACATCCAACAAACCAGTTCAGATGATGTCTTGGAGACATCTAACCAGCATATTCAAATGTTAACTTAAAGACATCCAACAAGCCAGTTCAGATGATGTCTTGAGGACATCTAACCCGCATATTCAAATGTTAACTTAAAGACATCCAACAAGCCAGTTCAGATGATGTCTTGAAGACATCTAACCAGCATATTCAAATGATAACTTAAAGACATCCAACAAGCCAGTTCAGATGATGTCTTGAGGACATCTTACCAGCATATTCAAATGATAACTTAAAGACATCCAACAAACCAGTTCAGATGATGTCTTGAAGACATCTAACCAGCATATTCAAATGATAACTTAAAGACATCAAACAAGCCAGTTCAGATGATGTCTTGAGGACATCTTACCAGCATATTCAAATGATAACTTAAAGACATCCAACAAACCAGTTCAGATGATGTCTTGAGGACATCTAACCAGCATATTCAAATGATAACTTAAAGACATCCAACAAGCCAGTTCAGATGATGTCTTGAATATTCAAATGTTAACTTAAAGACATCCAACAAGTCAGTTCAGATGATGTCTTGAAGACATCTTACCAGCATATTCAAATGATAACTTAAAGACATCCAACAAACCAGTTCAGATGATGTCTTGAAGACATCTAACCAGCATATTCAAATGATAACTTAAAGACATCAAACAAGCCAGTTCAGATGATGTCTTGAGGACATCTTACCAGCATATTCAAATGATAACTTAAAGACATCCAACAAACCAGTTCAGATGATGTCTTAAAGCCATCTAGCCAGCATATTCAAATGATAACTTAAAGACATCAAACAAGCCAGTTCAGATGATGTCTTGAGGACATCTTACCAGCATATTCAAATGATAACTTAAAGACATCCAACAAGCCAGTTCAGATGATGTCTTGAATATTCAAATGTTAACTTAAAGACATCCAACAAGTCAGTTCAGATGATGTCTTGGAGACATCTAACCAGCATATTCAAATGATAACTTAAAGACATCCAACAAGCCAGTTCAGATGATGTCTTGAATATTCAAATGATAACTTAAAGACATCCAACAAGCCAGTTCAGATGATGTCTTGAAGACATCTAACCAGCATATTCAAATGATAACTTAAAGACATCCAACAAGCCAGTTCAGATGATGTCTTGAAGACATCTAACCAGCATATTTAAATGATAACTTAAAGACATCCAACAAGCCAGTTCAGATGATGTCTTGAGGACATCTAACCAGCATATTCAAATGTTAACTTAAAGACATCCAACAAGCCAGTTCAGATGATGTCTTGGAGACATCTAACCAGCATATTCAAATGTTAACTTAAAGACATCAAACAAGCCAGTTCAGATGATGTCTTGAGGACATCTAACCAGCATATTCAAATGATAACTTAAAGACATCCAACAAGCCAGTTCAGATGATGTCTTGAGGACATCTAACCCGCATATTCAAATGATAACTTAAAGACATCCAACAAGCCAGTTCAGATGATGTCTTGAGGACATCTAACCCGCATATTCAAATGTTAACTTAAAGACATCCAACAAGCCAGTTCAGATGATGTCTTGGAGACATCTAACCAGCATATTCAAATGATAACTTAAAGACATCCAACAAGCCAGTTCAGATGATGTCTTGAGGACATCTAACCCGCATATTCAAATGTTAACTTAAAGACATCCAACAAGCCAGTTCAGATGATGTCTTGGAGACATCTAACCAGCATATTCAAATGATAACTTAAAGACATCCAACAAGCCAGTTCAGATGATGTCTTGAGGACATCTAACCCGCATATTCAAATGTTAACTTAAAGACATCCAACAAGCCAGTTCAGATGATGTCTTGAAGACATCTAACCAGCATATTCAAATGATAACTTAAAGACATCAAACAAGCCAGTTCAGATGATGTCTTGAGGACATCTAACCAGCATATTCAAATGATAACTTAAAGACATCAAACAAGCCAGTTCAGATGATGTCTTGAGGACATCTTACCAGCATATTCAAATGATAACTTAAAGACATCCAACAAACCAGTTCAGATGATGTCTTGAGGACATCTAACCAGCATATTTAAATGATAACTTAAAGACATCCAACAAGCCAGTTCAGATGATGTCTTGAGGACATCTAACCAGCATATTCAAATGATAACTTAAAGACATCCAACAAGCCAGTTCAGATGATGTCTTGAATATTCAAATGTTAACTTAAAGACATCCAACAAGTCAGTTCAGATGATGTCTTGAGGACATCTTACCAGCATATTCAAATGATAACTTAAAGACATCCAACAAACCAGTTCAGATGATGTCTTGAGGACATCTTACCAGCATATTCAAATGATAACTTAAAGACATCCAACAAGCCAGTTCAGATGATGTCTTGAGGACATCTAACCAGCATATTCAAATGATAACTTAAAGACATCCAACAAGTCAGTTCAGATGATGTCTTGAGGACATCTTACCAGCATATTCAAATGATAACTTAAAGACATCCAACAAACCAGTTCAGATGATGTCTTGAATATTCAAATGTTAACTTAAAGACATCCAACAAGTCAGTTCAGATGATGTCTTGGAGACATCTAACCAGCATATTCAAATGATAACTTAAAGACATCCAACAAGCCAGTTCAGATGATGTCTTGAGGACATCTTACCAGCATATTCAAATGATAACTTAAAGACATCCAACAAGCCAGTTCAGATGATGTCTTGAATATTCAAATGTTAACTTAAAGACATCCAACAAGTCAGTTCAGATGATGTCTTGGAGACATCTAACCAGCATATTCAAATGATAACTTAAAGACATCCAACAAGCCAGTTCAGATGATGTCTTGAATATTCAAATGTTAACTTAAAGACATCCAACAAGTCAGTTCAGATGATGTCTTGGAGACATCTAACCAGCATATTCAAATGTTAACTTAAAGACATCCAACAAGCCAGTTCAGATGATGTCTTGGAGACATATAACCAGCATATTCAAATGATAACTTAAAGACATCCAACAAGCCAGTTCAGATGATGTCTCATATACATCTAACAAGCATATTCAAATGATAACTTAAAGACATCCAACAAGCCAGTTCAGATGATGTCTTGAAGACACCTAACCAGAATATTCAAATTGATGACATGAAAACATGCATCTAGCATGTTCAAATGTATCTTTTAAAGATATCTAATCAGACTATTCAAACTGTGTTTTAAAGACATCTTACCAGCCAGTTCAAATGGACTATTCAAATGGTGACGTAAGGACATCTAACCAGCATATTCAAATGATGTCTTATAGACATCTAAACATCCTACTAGTATTCAGATGATGACTTAAAGACATCTAATAAGTTTTGTCAAATGCTGTCAACAAGACTGATTCAAATAAGTCGAACTAAAGACAACATGCAAGCCTATTCAAATTATGTCATAGAGATATCTATCCAGCATATGCCGATGGTGTCTTAAAGACATCTAACGAGCTTATTGAAATGATATCTTTAATCCTATGCAAATGATAACTGAAAGACATCTAACGGTCTAGCGGTGTCTTAAAGATTTTACAAAAATCGACTTAAAGACAAGTAACTATAAATGTCGCAAAGACATCTTACCAGTCTATTCAAAGGTTGACTTAAAAGCTTTTAACCAGCCTTCAATAATATACCTTTATATTATAAATATGGTACTATATACATTAACATGAGATAATTACAGTGCAAACGTTTGAGGCTCTGTATTTCACGTTTTACTGGCGAAGTATTATGAAAACTAAGAATTTGGATTCTACGTTACTTCGGGCCGACACTCGTCACCACTAGAGGATATTTTTATTTGAAATTAAAGTTGATCTGAAATTTAGAAAGTTTACAAAAATGACCAGTGCTTTCTTATGTACTAAGCTCCTACAACCTCTGAGTTAAACTGTCCTTATGCTACACATTTCCATCTTCTTTGTTTTCAGACTCTCTCCCAGGGATCGTTCAGCAGCCATCGTATGGCATGCAACCCCCTCCACCAGGTATGTGACTTTTTTGTGAATTACTTAGAATGGATAGATACAAGCTTGGAATCAAGATATGTTCTCTTGCTTACTTCTGTACATTCATTTTGATCAAGACCAGTCTATTGTGGTGTGTACATAGCACAAACTGTGGGATACAAAATGCAAAAATCAGTTCTGTTGAAGGTATGACGATTCATGGTAGAAGGTCTACATAGTTTTCAGGAGAGCCTCACGGGATTAACTAGACCCTCCCACATTTATGTAGAATATTTCAAAATCCGGTTTGCAGTTTCTGACACTATATAAATGCAGGGAAACTAGCGGTAATGTTTTTGGACGAATCGGAATAATCTGAACAATCTTGGTAGAGGTCACCCGAGGAACATTTGTGTAAAACTATTCCAGATTTTTTACTCTTAGACTAAGTGACAACGTCCTCTTGCGGCAATGTTTGTTTTGAATTAGAACATTCTTGGTCTTAGATCACCAAAGGATCAATTGTGTGAAATTATTTTGAACTTAGTGTAGCAGTTTCTGACAAGAGGAATTTTAGAAATTTTCTTTTGTCTTGCTACTGTATGAAATAGAGATCTGCATCGAATGGGTTATTTTGAATAAACTTGAAAGAATACTAGGTTGATATTGGCTGAGTTGTTTAGAAACAGATGTCGTTTGAAGAAAACTGGACGGACAAAGTACGACGGACGGTGATTGGTCAAATTAGCTCACCCCGAGCACTTCGTGTTCAGGTTACCTAAATACGTGCAGCACATATTAAAAGCAGTATAATAAATATATAGAAATCAATAAGTTCAACAAGTTTGTAGCATATCTTGTTGTCCTTATTTTTGACATGTGTAGCTAAAAGATATTTTGTTAGCATTTACAAGATTATGAAGGCAAGCTAGAGATTGTATATTAGTAATTGTAAAATATTTCATTTGCAATTGTCCTAAGATATAAAGCACAGCAGAAAAACCTTACGTTCAATCTTTTTTCCTTCTTCTGTTTTACCTACTGAGCTTCCTAAGTGGGCTCTAACACAATATGAAATCAGCTTATACTATCATTTTAAGCTATGCCAATGCAAGGGACGCCAGCTGCTGCAGCCCAGTGGATGGCGAGGCCGCAAGGCGGAATGAACTGCCCGCCAGGTTTGGAATATCTTTGTCAACTTGACCGGCTTTTTCTGCAGCAGGAGGTCGAAGTTAGCCCTGGAGGTTTGTACTGATTTCCTCTTTTAAGGTATCCAGTACACAAATAGGCAAGTACTATATAGCAGTGCTATTAAAATATATCAAATATTGATGCCTGGTAAGCTCATATAATTTTGGTATCAATTGAAAGAATATTGTCACCTGAAAAAAAGAAAATATAAATTACATGACAAAAATATGACATAGATTTTTTTTACTTTTGTTTTACAGTCGAAAAACATGACTGCAGTGATTCTAGCATATCATTATGATAATCTTATTATATTTTACTAATTCTTGTTCAGCATACAATTTTTTCAAATGATAACAAAAACATTGGGTCTCCAGGCTTCGAAATGTTATCTATTTGTGGATCGTGTTTAGAAATTTTATTGAAAAATGTAAATTTAGTCAAAGTAGACATTTCAGTCAGTTTAGACTTTTTATATGTAAAATTATTACAAGACTCCTTATATAATCTTCGGTCCGTACCGCTCTATAGTTAAGCATTTAATTTTCCTCAGATTGAGTAAACACTTAAACAGAAAAATGTGAGAAAAAAAAATATTTCAGATGCAGTGTAATAAATCACTTGAATGACATGCCGGTCAATAGTCAAAGCCAATGGCCCTCAGTCCTTCGGACATTTGACAATAGTTTTCACTATTGACCGGCAAGCGATTCTGTAAGAGTATACTATAAGATACTATATTTAAACTAAAATAACAACTGTATAGGTTAATATGTTTTATGCGTTGATTCCCCGTAAAATCCAACTCGTTCATTCAATATTATCTTCTTGTGTGAAGCAGCCTGTGCATGCGGAAATATATCCAGTTGGTCTTTCAAAGGAAAAATTAAAATTAACTAGTATACATGTATTACATTACACACACTGATATGTCAGATTATTCCGTTCAAAACTTGTTTTTTGTCATCATAACTTTTGCTTTAATGTATACAGGAATGTATGGCCCGGTGGCAAATTGTAACTGGTACAAGGTGTTAAATGGTAACGGACAACAGGTGTTCACAGCTATAGAAGGTAAGACTTTCTCTGTAGGGATATATTGCCTGTTTCTATATTGAAACAGATATAATGTGTTAAAATGGTTTGGGAAAGCGCTTTCTCTACATAGTTGTTAGAAGGTAGCGCCTTTTAAAATAATTGCTCGACTTGATAGCTCAGCTTTAAGGGCGTGAGGTCATGGGTTTGATACGGCCGCGTCATACCAGAGACATCGATGTATGGCCTGGAGGTAAACTATTACTGGTATCAAGGTTTATGATACAGTGTAACAGTGTAACAGCAGGTGTTCACTATTATATACGGTAAGACTTGCTATACATGGTTTAGTTGCATTTTAGAACTAGTGCAAGGTTTTGGTAGGCGTTCACTTCTATTGAAGGTAAGACTTGCTCTGCAGGATTGTATGGCTTGGTTGTATTTTAAAACTGGTGCAAGGTGTTAAATGTCCTGAGACAACAGATGTTCGCAGTGGTAGCTAGAAGGTACAATTTGTGGTAAAAAAAAAATTTGTGGCCCGATGACGTTGATAAAGCTAAAGCCTGTAGATATGCGTCAAAGTATGGGACAGATGTCTAGAAATATGAAATATTCAAAGGAAACAATTTAGGGCCCGGTAGGTGTATGACTTCGCAGATAACATAGATGCATTATTGTAATATTACACAATAGTACCTTGGGTATTTTTAAGTTGAAAGGCGATGTACGCTCTTCAATTCACTTTCTTTAAACAGATCATTTCCACTGAGTAAAAAAGGTTTAAGGTACGTCTTTAATTTATGTCTTGATTTCCACGTTTTACTATGCTGCTGAAACAAACAATCCCTACACCTTCTAGTAAACATTGTTTGATCCAGGCAATAGTGTGGTGCTCGCATTCTATATAGTTCGCATCAGTTGTGTGATGTTCTTCATAATTTAAGGCAGTGGACCCGAAATGACATTCGGCAATTTCCGTATGTTTACGTTTTTCTCCATAAACAGTTTCGGCATTCCTGAAAGTTATAGAACTCCACGTGCTTGCAAGCGCCGAAGAATGCCGAAGTAGGATACGGAGAGTACATAAACACACGAAAATGTTGGCCCCAATTTCACGAAAAAAAAACGTAATTAATTGCTTAGCTAAGTCTGTTATTTCAAATGCTTGTTTTTGCCCTTTATACGTCTTCAGTGTTGACTTTTTCATTTATATCACACCCGTACATGACTATTTCGTAGATCAAAGCACAAGAATTCTGAATTTTACAGAAAATGAAGTATAAAGATAAGAAATATACTTAAGCAAATACTTAAGTTTGTTATATCGTGCTTAAATAGAAATAATTGAGCCGTGCCATGAGAAAACCAACATAGTGGGTTTGCGACCAGCATGGATCCAGACCAGCCTGCGCATCCGCGCAGTCTGGTCAGGATCCATGCTGTTCGCTAACAGTTTCTCTAATTTCAATTGGCTTTGAAAGCGAACAGTATGGATCCTGACCAGACTGCGCGGATGCGCAGGCTGGTCTGGATCCATGCTGGTCGCAAAGCCACTATGTTGGTTTTCTCATGGCACGGCTCATATTATATTTGCGTGACTGAAATAAGTACTGCAGACAAATGCACTATACTAACCATAGTTTAATTTAGCTATAAATACATTGGTATAGAAAAAAAAATCAACATTAAATAACAATAGCTTAAGCAATAGCATGATTTTAAAATAACAGACTTAACTAAGTAATTACATAAGTTTTTTCGTGGAATTGGGACATGGTCAACTACTTTTATTTGCGACATGCTACACTGTAATCCCATTCGAAAGTGCTATCGTATTTGTTTGGTGTCATCAAATAAGTGTTTAATAAAATATTATATTTACATTGTAGGTACACCGCAAATGGATGGTGGTTGTGTGTGTCTGCCTGGACAAAGAGGGTATAATGTCCATGGTAAAGACAATATTGGAAATGTATGTTCACAGTAATATGTTTCAGAAATTGAAATGAGCCGCGCCGTGAGAAAACTTAGTGGCTTTGCGACCAGCATGGATCCAGAGCCGCACCATGAGAAAACCAACATAGTGCGTTTGCTACCAGCATGGATCCAGACCAGCCTGCGCATCTGCGGTCGCAAAGCCACTGTGTTGGTTTTTGCATGGCGCGGCTCAAAGTTCTTGCTTCGTTAAAACATATTTTTGTTTTTTAAAGAAGATTTGATTTTTGTTGTTGTTGTTTAAACAAGAATGAAGTCTTAAAGCTAACAGGACATATAGAAACGATTTGATTTAATACATTTATCTATGAGGTGAATCTTTTTGTTTCAGGAAGTGATGCGAATCTCTCGCGATCCGCTTTGTTGTTCATGCTGTCCGTGTCTTGGTTGTGAACATCTTGTCCAAATTGAAGCTCCGGTTGGACATGTGATAGGGTATTTCAAAAGCATGTAAGTTACTCGTGTTCCCTTGTATACCGTTGATGATTGTTTAATGTAGGTTCCCGGTTATGTTGTCTCAGTTATTGTAACTGTCCATATTTGTACACATGTGTTCAACTGCAGTAGGCCATTAGACAACAATTATGTCTCCCACCACACAGTGGTGTGGGAGACATATTGATTTACTCCTGTCTATGTGTGTGTGTCTGTCTGTCTGTGTATCTGTCTGTGTGTCTGCCTGTCTGTCACAAAGCTTGTCCGCACTCTAAGTCGAACATCATGCCATGAATTCCCAGTCCAATATTACCACTTTATATTTTCGCAGTAGCGAACTGTGGCAAGTCTATATCTGCATGTAGTTTTCGTGTGGCTATCGGTGTGTAACATTATCGTATTCGTATGAACCGTTAATTATAGGCTATAGCATTCATTTCTATCCATCGTTATTAGAAGTGTTAAAGACCCACCACGACCTAGCTGTATACTTTTTCCCCCAACTTGAACTTGGTGCAATAATTCTGGTAATACTGGTATAATACAGCTATTCTACAAGATGACAGGTGGACAGTTTAGGCCCTGTTTTCACAACTTCAGCCTGCAAACTTATTCAGTCATTCTCTTCTCAGTATAGTTTTGTAAACATAGAATAATAACTATCTTACACTGTAGAAACAAAGTGTGGTCTAAACTCACCTTAATACATGAAGTACCGTGCATACTACTACAATAATTGAATAATATATTTTTGACATTAAATACATTGTCTTAGCCTTATATTTGTTACTGTCAAATTGTAACTAGATACTTGTTATTTCACATTTCTCCATACAAAAAATGTATAATTACCCATCATGGAAATACAAAAGATTACAGTTATTTTCTGGTGTGTCTTTAAGGTAACTTGACAATAGCCACTACTGACCTTGACATTTTATAGGGAAAAATACAAGTATATATAACTTTCAAAATATACTAAGTATTTAGAATTGAAGCTCAAACAAGAGCTGGCACTTTTAGTGACAAACGCCCCCGAAGTGTGCACAAGAATGCTACAATTGTCTGCGCAAAATATGCCAGAAAAGTTTAGGTATGAATCATTTTGCGACCAGATAAAAAAAGTTCTCCGAAGGTAACCTTGACCTTGGAGCTAGGGTCTGGGTCTTGAGCATGACACACCAACTCATCATAGGGAAGAATTGTGACAAGTAATTTTTGATGAATGGCAGAGTTATTGACCGGACAAGAAACATACAATGTTAACTTCTAAGTGTGACATTGACCTTGAGGGCCCTCCGTGGCCGAGTGGTTAGAGTCGTTGACTTCAAACCATTTGCCCCTCATCGATGTGGGTTCGAAACCTCATTTGGGGCGTAGAATTCTTCACGTGAGGAATCCATCCAGCTGGCTTGCGGAAGGTCGGTGGTTCTACCCAGGTGCCCGCTCGTGATGAAATTGTGCACGGAGGGGCACCTGGGGTCTTCCTCCACCATTAAAGCTGGAAAGTCGCCATATGACCTAAATTGTGTCGGTGCGACGTTAAACCCAACAAAATAAAATAAATTGACCTTGAAGCTAGGGGTATTGGGCTTGTGTCTGACACGTCATCTCAATATAGGGAACGTTTATGCCATGTAATTTTAAATCTCTTCATCGATAGAACTTCCCGAAGAGTTATGGAACGGACAAGAAACAGACCATGTAAACCGTTAACCTCTAAATGTGACCTTGACCATAGAGCTAGTGGTCTGGTTATGCATGACACGTTTTCTCGTTATGGGGAATATTTATGCCAAGTAATTTCGAAATTCCTCGATGAATGACAGAGTTACAGACCGGACATAAAACAAACCCTATATTAACCTTTGACTTGACTTCTAAGTGTAAACTTGATCTTGGAGCTAGGTGTCTGATTCTTGCGCGTAACACATTGCCTCATTATAGTAAACATTTATGCCAAGTTGTTTCAAAATGCCTTCATGGATAACAGAGTTATATACCGAACACGAAAAAAATCCTATTAACCTTTGACTTCTAATTATGACCTTGACATTGGAGCAAGGGATCCGGGTCTTGCGCATGACATATTGTCTGATTATGGTTACCATATATGCCAAGATATTTCAAAATCCCTTCATGGATGGCAGAAATATGGATCGGACACAAAAACAGACCCTGTTAACATTTGAACTCTAAGTTTGACCCGGACCTTGGAGCTAGAGTTCTGGGTCTTGCCCATGACACGTCGTCTCATTATGATAAACATTTATGCTGAGTAATTTCAAAACCTCTTGATGAATGGCAAAGTTACGAACCGGACACGAAACAGACCCTATTAACGTTTGACTTCTAAGTGTGACCTTGATCTTGTAGCTAGGGATCTGAGTATTACACATGAAACGTCGTCTCATTAAGGTTAATATTTATGCTAAACTATTTCAAAATTCATTCGTGGATGGCAGAGTTACAGCCCGGACAAGAATTTACAAAGTAACGGTCGGACGGACGGACAGTGCGATTTTAATATGCTCCCGAAGGGGGCATAAAAATCAAAGAAAATACTGTAGTGTAAATAAAAAGCTTTTTGCTGAAACATCATTAAAAGACGTAGGGAAATTATTAATAAATAAATAAAAACATAAAATTATCAAATGCTTTTGTAAAATTCTTGAAATAGATATGTACTTAATAACTTGATAATAACACAATATATTAACAAAGCCTGAAAAGTAGATCCATCGGAAGCACCGAGGACAAGGCACATAGTGAATATTGCAGACTCGATTTGATTGAGTTGGTTTAATTTGCAATCTGACTAAAGTACATCTCCTATTATGCTACGCTTAGAAGATCAAGTACTTTAGTCAGATTGGTTTAATTTGTACACCAGTCAGCAGTGTACATGTATTTACAAATATGCTTTGCACGGAATTCACGGATCAGAGGGATAGACTGGCTATATTCGTCACTACAACCCGGCAAACTGCAGGGAATCTAAAGTGGTAGTATATTCATGGCATGTTTCTCATCGGATCTTCACCAAACTTGAACAAAATGTGTTTGACCATAAGACCTCGGCTGAGTTCGATAACTAGCCAATTCCGCTTAGGCACTTTTGAATTATGGCCCTTGAATTACTGATTGGATCCATTCGTCTAGACCATCCAGAGAAACTAGTCATTTTTCATTGGGCAGCACTGTCACAAAGCTTGTCCGCACTCTTAAGTCGAACATTTCTCATCGGATCTTCACCAAACTTGAACAAAATGTGTTTGACCATAAAACCTCGGCCAAGTTCGATAACTAGCCAAATCTGCTTAGGCACCTTTGAATTATGGCATTTGAATTACTGATTGGATCCATTCGTCTAGACCATCCAGAGAAACTAGTCATTTTTCATAGGGCAGTTGTGGGAGACATGCGCTTTTCTCAAAAGCATCTCTAGTTATACATTGAAAATGTTTCAAAACAGGATACGATGTAAAAATTGTAAGTGGTATTTGACCCCTGAACAGTTAATCGGTATGCTTTTCTACTTTGGTGGTGCGTTAACTACGTCAAATGTGAGACTCAGTGATGTTTTTTCCATAACCCTGAAAAATGGACGGGGTGAATTTTAGTCTTTCAAGTTACTTGGTCTTAAAAGTTTTGTTCTTGGTGCCGTGACTTTAAAAAAAGTTATTAAATACATTGGTAAACTGATACCTCTAACTGATCATATTTTATGTGTACATAGAGGATATTTGTATCTTACTAATATCTGACTAAATTAATCCACCATTGTTCAAAATTTTATAAACGTTTAACATCTCGTGACAGTCGCAGACAGACAGAGAGACTCATGCCATCACATCGAAAATGTTTTTTTTTCTTTGTATTATTCTTCTGTGTTCTTTTTTCTTTTTTTTCTTTTTTTCATCATGAATAAGTGCTCTCATCTTCATTACTTTTTTCTCTTATAAACACTTGTACATCCGCCATTTGTAGTATATTATTGCTCGAGTGTATATGTTGTTATTTTTTGTGTTCGTTTTTTCTAACTACAGCTTAAGGGAAGGACAGTCTCTAATGTTGTCAGAACTTGTTGTCCGACCCCTTTGCCCTTTGATTATGTATGTTTGAATTGTAATACAATGTATTATATCAAAGAGCAATAAAATATGATTAAATCAAATTTGTTTGTTTCAGTGTAAGATTGGAAAATCTTTCACGAGTGAACACCAGATGCAATATATGTAAGATATGGTGTTCATGAGTGAAAGATGTTTTGATCTTACATGTAAAACAAACAAATATTCTTTTTATTTCATGTGTTGACTACAATTACCCACTTTATAGTTTCTTACCAGTGAAAAACATATTTATTTCCAGTGAAAAATATATTTGACATTTTTCACTGCGAACATATCAGATATATTTCACTCTAATATTTCGATAATTCACTGAAAAACATGTAATAAAGTCTGGTATGTCATCATTTATGTTTGAGCACCTCAGCAGGGAATTAGTTTATTTTCACTGTCTTGTCTAACTAGTTGAAAATGGGGGAAAGTGTGAGGTTGGCATGCTCCAAACACTTTTTAACCCAATGACCGTTCCAAGGCTGTGCCCCTTTCTTCATTTTTTTTATATGTTCTATATATTGTCTCATAAGTTGGTAGTGTGACTTCCCTTCATCCATCTCTCTCTGTTTTATTTTCTCTTTCCCTTTCCAACGCCTTTTACCTCGTCCCGACTTTTAAACTCTTTCATATGACTAAAACGTACTTGTTAATGCATGTTTGAAGCAAGCCGTCTATTTTGTACCTTTCGGAATGTGACTCTGGCTGTGATTATTGTGCTCAATATGTCTAAAATGTCTTCTCTTACCCTTAATTTGTTTTTGGCGTGGTCCTCTGCTTGCTGATATCCTGGTGTTTCGATTGTATATAGTCCGATAGCGCAGTCATACTCTCCTAGTGTTTTCTCATTTTTTTACGTCTGTTGGACATTTGATACCATAAAAGCAAGTAAGTTTTCATTGTAAGTACCATCAGAGATTGAGAAGGTATGCCTTTTCATACTCTCTTGTAAAAGGAATGTTAATGCAATGATAGGAAATTGCATCATTTTAAAAGACCACATGGCCATAAAAAGTTTAATGGACCAAAATTTTGAACAAAATATACAAATGACTACAGTCAACCTGAATTTATCATTTTGCACTGAATAAGCTTAGACAAATATTACAATGCACTGGAAGTCCTACAGGCCACAAATCGAGTTCTGAAGAATCCCAAATCCATATAAGGAAACTCACGTGACTAAATTTCTGGTGCTGAAAGATCACGTGACCATTATTTTTTCTTTTCAGAAAGAACATGAGCAGTATTTCTTTTACGATAAGTAACCCAGAAGATGAGGTGGTATTTACAATGAGTTTTCCATGCTGCGCAACATCCTCTTACTTACATCAACAAGAATTCGATGTAAGTCTGATTGTTAAGTTGGGTTTAAAGGCCCATTATGTGTTTTATAGATACGAGGCATAAAAGTAGATATATCATGGTTATGAAGTTATAATGTATCATTCCTTGTGATAAAACATTCAACCATGCTTTTAGTTGTATCTGACCATATTGGGTAACTTTTTTTATAGAAAGTGGTTATTTAAATACCACCCCGAATAAAACATAAAAACCATCTTACTTAAACATTTCCAAGAAGAATGATCAAAACAAAAGTAGATCTAATAACCAACAAAACAAGCGCTGTTCTGTATGGCAATGCGACTGACTATTAAAAAATATTTACCAAAATATTGTAAGATATAAGTAAGTATAAGGTATGTTACTGGGGTTTACAGGGGATATATGGGGTGTGGGGGAATCTAATAAACAGCATAAGGTATGTTACTGGGGTTTACAGGGGATATATGGGGTGTGGGGGAATCTAATAAACAGCATAAGGTATGTTACTGGGGTTTACAGGGGATATATGGGGTGGGGGGGAATCTAATAAACAGCATAAGGTATGTTACTGGGGTTTACAGGGGATATATGGGGTGTGGGGGAATCTAATAAACAGCATAAGGTATGTTACTGGGGTTTACAGGGGATATATGGAGTGTGGAGGAATCTAATAAACAGCATAAGGTATGTTACTGGGGTTTACAGGGGATATATGGGGTGTGGGGGAATCTAAGAAACACCATAAGGTATGTTAGTGTGAAAAAAAAGTGAGTTTTTAGAGATGTTTCAGGCAGGTAGGTGGAGTACGTGTGGGTGGTGCAGGGTCTGAGGGAAGCCTTAGATATAAGTTAGTACGCGAAATTGAATAAAAAGTGAAAATGGGGGTTGGGTAAAGGGCGGGGAACGCTTGAATCTAAGAAACAATATAAGTTAATGTGAGGAATAGAAAATAAATATATAAAAACAAAATTTAGAAGGAGGTGGTAGGGTGGTTGGGGGATAAATGGTGGGATAGGTGGAGACTGACGGGGTATGAGTGAATATAAGAAACAATATAAGTTAATGTAAAAATGATTTTTTTTATTTGAGGGGTGGGGTGGGGGGTGGGGGGTGTAATAAATGGAGAGGGGACAGATTTGGGAGTAGAGGTTAGAAATGGGAGTATGAGGGATACCAATACCAAGAAACATTTAAGCCATAAGCCCGGCTGTGAAGCGTGCAATAAAACACAATAAAAATCTTACCCCAGTGACCTTGCCCTTTGAGGTATTGGACCCTAAACCAAAACGTGTAAGATTAAATTCATAAAACATGAAGCACTTTCTAAGAATTCAGCTCATATTTGTTTAGTTTTTATTAATCTAACATTGTTCTGTTAATAATTTGAAATGAAGGGGAGCGGTGGTCTAGTGAATAAGGTGTCGGCCGCTCAATCCAAGGGTCGTGGGTTCGAGCCCCGCTGGGGTCACGACCATGATTTTCTCATATGACACCAGTACTGGTTTTTCCAGGAAGCGGACTCGAGAGTGGTTCAAATAAACTTGAAGCTTTCATCACAATCGAGCTAAAACAAATTAGTATAAACTAAACTAAACTAAACTAATAATTTATTTTATTACTTGCAGATAAACTCTAAAGATGGTGTTACACAGGTTGCAAAGATTACCAAGCACTGGAACAGAATAGAGTATTTCTTCCGACTCAAAAAGTTTTCCATTTACTGTATGTAACATTTTCATGCTACTTTAAACAAATTATAGCAAAATTTATAGCTTGGTTTGTTTTAAATTCAGCCATGAAAATATTGACTTTATGCCAAAAAGTATATAAATCAATTCTAAAGATAATTCCTTCAATTAACTTGATGAAAGTAAAAGTGAACAATAAAATGGCCGCGTTAATAGTGGAAATGATCTCGTAGATAACGTGAATGAACGAGATGATAAGTCTGTTTGTGTTTTCAGTTCCAATGGATCTGGATGAAAGAATGAAGGCCGTTTTGTTGGGTACAATTTTTGCCATAGTAAGATTATTCATTACTACATTTTAGTCTTTCCTAACCCAGTGCATCATTCATGTTTGCAGTCGGCCAACGGCATTTATATGTGCTTCCTGTCGTGGCTGAAGCAGCAGATACAATACAGCTATTTGTAGGTCAGATAATACAGAAACCAGTGAGGGTAACTCTGTAAGCGCTGAATTACCGGAATGAATGTTACAATGCAATTCTTGTTGGACAACTAATGCATTTTATAAACTTATCTCAAATCCATGGCTAGAAATCTTCAAAACTGGCATTGTATTGTCGGATTACTAAAAGTGTTGGCAGTTATGATGTTTTATTTCTCGTTCATACTAGTCTTATTTACAAATGTATCCGTTATGTTTAAGAAATATATTCTTTAAGTGGCGTCCTACAACAAGAAGTTCTTGTCTTACGAAACAGACAGAACCAGGAGTCGAACACATGATTTACAGCTTGTGCGTCAAAATCCTTTAAGTTATATTGGAAGTCTGTCTTTTTTTTAATTTCAGGACGTAATGTACTTTCCGCCGCTTCAGAGAGTGCAACGTATGTGATACCCTTACCAACAGAATCAAAGTTGTATTCCGACAGGCCTACTGAATTCATATATATGTTTCGTCTTTTATAAAAACGATATGGAACTGTTTAATACAGTAAAATGTTAACAAATCTATAAACTGACCTAAATATAGGTCTACAATTGTGATATGAAATAAATGTTGTATTCTTGAGATGGTGGTATGAAAAATACTTCGGCTGACGCCTCCTTCGATATTCTTATTTCTCCACATGTACACTTTTCATATAAAACTCTCATCACTGCAATGCTTCTTTTATTATACAGAATACATAAAAAAATGCCATATACGCAGAAAACTTAAATAGCGCTTTTACGCAAGAGATATTATTGTGCATGTTATATGGAACATGATTGTGGAACATGATTTAATGTATATTAACCCTTACCCTGCTATATTTCTATAATGGACTGGTCCATCTTTCAATTTGGACAGTACCACTTATTATTCAAAGGGTTTTTCACTGAAAATTTACTGACTGAATAGCGAACAGCGCAGACCATGATCAGACTGCACGGATGTGCAGGCTGATCTTGGTCTGCACTGGTCGCAAAGGCAGAATCATCTGCCACCAGCAGGCTAAGGGTTAAGTTAACCCAGTGTAGAATTGCATTAACAAACATTTACGTGATGTGTAATAATATACAGTGTCTATACTAACAATGTTATATGAAACATTTATGTATATTGACATCGTGACATTTACAGTGGGGGCAATCAGTGTTATGCACTTATTGAATGGCTTGTCGGTCATTATTCAAAACTATTGTCCGAAGTCCGAAGCCATTCAATATTTTTTTTTATTGCTCGACATCAGAAATTATTTATCATAGTTTTATTCTTAATTTTTTGACTTTTTGAACCAATAAACATGTGCTGAATAGTGAATACAGGCTGGTCCTATAGCGCAAACTATGCACATGGGTGATGTAATAATAGTGTTTCGTGCCATGACGCGTGCGTGCAGCGCTCTCCGTCAAATAATCATGTTTCAGCAAACTATACGATATTTTGGATTTTATTGTTTGTTTTATCACTTGACGTGTTATGAATTTAATATTGTAAAAAGCTATTTTAGAACTGTGTTGTGATATCCTAAATTATTTTTGTGATATCCTAAAATTACTTTTGTGATATCCTTAATTTATTTTGTGATATCCTTAATTTATTTTATATCATTTACTGTATTTTGTCATATCTTTAAATATGGTGTATTTAATGATATCACAATTATGATTTAAGATATCACAAAATAATATAAGGATATCACAAAAGTAGAATATTGGATGTCTCTGAATACGATTTTTTCCATCAGTCAATTTTAGGATATCACAAAATACATTTATGATCTCAATAAATCATTTTAGGATATCACAAAATATGCCAAGTTTGAATTTAAGATATACATTTATATAAAATATGTGGATATCAATAATTAATATACAGTAGCATTATTCTACGATTTTAATTTATCTAATTATGTAATAAAATCGATTTTAGAGTCTTTGTTTTTGGACATCAGTAACAAATTCAAACAGTTTCAGTCACTTTTAAAAGTCTAATATCAAATGATTAAATATATATTTATTAAAATCCACAGAAAATGTTTGTGATAGCGGGTGCTTGTTTTATGTTAGGAGACACCAATGCATAGGAGATTGGTGTCTCGTTTGACGAAGTGACGTATACATGATTGTATATAGACAATTAAGCTCTGCAATGTCCGGTCTGAACGTGACGTCATAGCAATGTGAGTTTATTAGGAATTCAAAAGACATCGATCATGTTGTTTTACCTTTGTAAATGCAAAAGCAATGTTAATACCGGTATTTATAGCTATCTATTGTTATTTCTGGCATAATTATTATGTGTGTTTACTGTTTAATAAAATGTTCACTTTTGTTTCTTTGTTGAAATAGTCCACGGGATTGAGGCCAGTTTATATGCAGCTTATTTCAATATATTTTTTCTTACAAAAGGCCATTTGGTCGCTTAGCCAGAAGGACTGTTTACACCAAGTCGGAAGTGGCTACTCTGTGTTACTTGTGAAGTAGTCCATAATGTAGTCCAATGTTGTTGATAAAATACGACCTAAGGAGTCCAATTAGGATGCGGCAGTTAGGTTTCCTTGGCTTATAATTTTTGCTTATTGTGTATTGAGAAATTACTTTGTAATTTTCCAGGTATTTGTTCTAATCATTGAGTAAATGACATTTTTCAGTTTTTAAAGAAGACATGTTATACCAACTGGCTGTATAATGAGCCGTGCCATGGGAAAACCAACATAGTGGGTGTGCGACCAGCATGGATCCAGACCAGCCTGCGCATCCGCGCAGTCTGGTCAGGCTTCATGCTGTTCGCTTTTAAAGCCTATTGGAATTGGAGAAACTGTTAGCGAACAGCATGGATCCTGACCAGACTGCGCGGATGCGCAGGCTGGTCTGGATCCATGCTGGTCGCACACCCACTATGTTGGTTTTCCCATGGCACGGTTCATATGGTTTTCATATTATCAAAATGCTTTAAAGGACAGAAAATGAGGTCTTAACATTGAATTGTTCAAATGAAATATAGAAGGAAATGAATTGGTATAATGTAATCACTAATTTATCACAGACGCTAGAATGGCCACCATACTTGCACTTTTATAGTTCTCTTAAATGATACTTTCAAAAATAGTTCAAGAATATAATTAAAATAGTGCAAACTGGCAGTATATTCTAAAGTACCAGAGACTCACGCCCTCGTTGCAAGATTTTTTCTTGTAAATCAGGAGAGATTTTATAAGCAAAATTGGCGAAAATAGTCAGTAAATTTTTTTACAGTTAGATTTCAATAGAGGTTTGTGCGTGTTTTATCTGGATATTAAATACAACAGAACACATATAACCTTTTTGTCTACATTTTCAATCATTAAACACAATATTAAAAATAAATTGCAGCATTCTCATTTTCCCTCCAGGAATGAAATTCTTTCTTTTTGATGCTGTTATACAGGTAAATATAAAAGAATGACAAACAACCGTCTGTAGGAGGTCCGTTACATATTGAAGTAGGTCACTCTTTTTCTGAGATTACGGTCTTGCAAGCTTTATAAAGAGGAATGTATTGAGGTATACTGGCTCCATATTTGTGTATGTTTGCACAAAATGAATACCACAAAACTACATGACGTGACACACAAGAGACGATGCCCTTAACTACAGCACAGCAATGGCATTTTCATTGCATGCCCGGGTGTAACACGTCTGTTCTTATATAAAAATGCTCTTAGCCACAGTATTCATGAATTGTACAATATCAAGTTGTATTATAATGAAGTAACTGCGAGTGATAGGACTCGAAAGTTGTTGATGCAAAGGCATCGTCTGACGGAACCTTCAACAGAAAGACCAGTCAAGAATAGTAGTTCCAGCCCATATACAGGAGATTAAGCTGAACGTCGTTAATTACTAGTGTGTTAATAGTTTGAATATTGAATGATTTGCCTGATCCCTGAAATGATTTAGCTTGCGATCAACATTGGTGAATGATTAAAGCTTCATTGTGTATTTAAATTGTGTATTGTAAAATTAAGCGTCCTGTGTATGGATGCTATATGACTAGACCCTAAAGAACCAGGAACATTTCTTGAATCTGAGCGTCTTTTGCACCCCCTCCACCCACCCCGATGTCGCCAATCTGGGTTACATGTGACGACTTTAAATAGACGAACAAATAAAACAAGAGGGTCAAGATGGTCCTATGTCGCTCACCTGAGAAACATACCATAACAGTGTAGACATGTTTGACCTAGTGATTTCATGGAAACAAATATTCTGACCAATTTTCATTAAGATTGGACCAAAAATGTGGTCTTTTAGGTGTAAACAAGTATTTTCTTCAATTTGACCTAGTGATTTAGTTTTTGAGCCAAGATGACCTACATTCGAACTTGACCTAGATTTGATCAAGGCAATCATTCTGACCAAATTTCATGAACCTCAATTGAAAAATACAGCCTCAATCGCATACAAAACGTTTTTCTTTGATTTGTCCTAGCGACCTGGTTTTTGATCCCAGATGACCCATATTCAAACTTGACCTTAACTTCACCAAGGCTGTCATTCTGACCATATTTCATGAAGATCAATTGAAAACTACAGTCTCTGTCGCATACACAAGGTTTTTTCTTAGATTTGACCTTGTTTTGACCACAGATGACCCATATTCTCACTTGACCTAGATTTCATCAAGGCAATCATTCTGACTAAATTTTATGAATATCCAGTGTAAAATGCAGCCCCTATTGCGTACACAAGGTTTTTCTTTAATTTGACCGGGTGACCTAGTTTTTGACCCTAGATAACCCATATTCAAACTCGACCTAGATTTCATCCAGACAAATATTTTGATTAAATTTCATGTATATCCTGTGTAAAATGCAGCCCCTATTGCATACACAAGGTTTTTCTTTGATTTGTCCTATTGACCTAGTTTTAGAACCAGAGGACCCAATTTCAAACTTGGCCTAGATTTCATCAAGGTAATCATTCTGACCAAAATTCATGAAGATCAATTAAAAAATACAGCCTCTATCGCATACACAAGGTTTTTCTTTGATTTGACCTAGTGACCTAGTTTTAGAACTCAGATGACCCATTTTTAAATTTGGCCTAGATTTCATCGAGGTAATCATTCTGACTAAATTTTATGAAGATAAAATGAAAAATACAGCCTCTATCGGAAACACAATGTTTTTCTTTGATTTGACCTAGTGACCTAGTTTTTAATTTAAGATAACCCATTTTCAAACTTGGTCTAGATTTCATAAAGTTAGTTATTTTGACCAAAATTCATGAAGATCAATTGAAAAATACAGCCTCTATCGCATACACAAGGTTTTCCTTTGATTTGACCTAGTGACCTAGTCTTTAATCCAAGATGAGCCATTTTTGAACTCGGCCTAGATGTCATCAAGGCAATCATTCTGACTAAATTTCATGAAGATCAGTTGAAAAATACAGCCTCTATTGCATACACAAGCTAAATGTTGCCAGACGCCAGACGGCAGACGACAGACAGACAGACAGACGACAGACGACGGACGCCGATCCATCGAGCGATCACAATAATTGCTCAGGTGAGCTAAAAAGTCGTAACAGTCTACTACACTATGTCCTGCATACCTGCTTATTGTCAAATTACATGTTATGAGCGTTTAGCATTTCTATAAAACCGTCCACTTTCCTAGACCAGGTTTGTGTTTGAAAATAAAAACATAGGGGTCTTTCAGATGTCGATGGTTCTAACCAGGTACCCGCTCGTGATGAACTAATGCATGAAGGGGCATCTGGGGTCTTCCCCCACCATCAAAGCTGGAAAATCGCCATATGACCTATAATTGTGTCGGTGCGACGTTAAAACCAAATAAAAACAAAAACCATAGGGATACACAGGTAGACTGTCGGTCTTCTGGTTCAGAGGTCGCGGGTTTGAACACTTTGACCGAGATCTCCATCATTTCTTCTCGAGTCTGTGAGTGTGTGCTGCAACGTATAGTAATTATCAAGGACATTAAACTAGAGATGTAAACACTTTATCTATTTGATGTTAAAAAGTTTGGTTTAAAACAAATAATGTTTTAGCACTGACTTATAATGTATTTTTTTCTTCTAGCTGCTTTTTTCAGCGATAGGATCGTACGGCAAGCACGTGAACCCGCACAATGCGAAGGGAAGAAGATAATGGAGATTTCTGAGGAAGTAAATCCTTGAGGTACAGTCAGTAAAGAACTTTAAAACAACTATAATAATTGTATTCTTGCCTAACCAAAGCTCTTTATTCTTCATATCATTTCCTTTAATATTGAAATTACAGCAATGTGAAGCAACTCGTAAAGGCAAATGTTAAACCTTTCTGCGTGTTATTTCCCTTTACCTGTATGCGGCATTTGGATGGGACGCATAAAATTAATAGCAAATTCGGTGGGGTCAGTCTGCGCGTAAAAAGGGAAATAAGGGCACTTTGTCTAAAACTCATAATCAACAGTATTTGCTTTAGTACAATAAACCCCGCCACTTCAGCTCTCTTTTAATGATGTCTTTCAATAACACGACGGGTTAGGTGGTTTTATATAGATGAAATAAATGAAAACTCTTAACTGGTACCATCACCATCACCATCATCATCATCATCATTGTCATCACCATCACCACAAGAAGTATCATTTTCAGCACTTGCTTCACTCTGTAAAGGGAGCACTAGCAATTTAAGTAAAAACTGTACAGTCATGTGCAGCTGAAATGTAGTTTCGCTTTGTTCTAAAAAAACTGTCTTTGTAGAGGTTTTAATATTTAAGAATCGTCTTTTGAAGGATATAACCCAACCTGTCACCTGACTGATAACCCAACCGGTCGCCTAACGGCAGACTCGGTGTGATTGAGTCTAATGAAATGTGTAACACCTCCACGTTTAAGAAAATATAACAATACTGCATCCAAATGCAAGGACAGTTTTTTGCAGTCGCCACATGGTACATAAAGACTTACTAAAATATTTCATACGATCATTTTGAAGTTTTGAACACTTAAATAGACCAACTTTTATCGAAACTGTTCTAGAGAGTTCAGAACTTTGCAACACCATCACCCCCGCTACCACACACACACCAGCACCGTTTTAAGCGGAACGTTATTCTAAAGATCATTGCACGAACTGCACGATCTCAAAGAACAAGAGAATATAACAACACTGAGCAAAAACACGAGGAGACGTTTTATTACCGCCATGTTACCCGTTGGCAGCATGTATGGAACTTATTCTGAAAACCAATGTATTAAAGAGATTAACCCTCAAAAATCCATGAAAAGTGAATAAAAGTGACTAGTGGTACAAACTTATTGACATAAGATTCTTGCAAGATATTCTTTGACCAAAATTACTGTGTACAAGATGGTAAACCGTTGCAACGCTTTTGAAATAACGCTGAAAATTTACATGGTTCATGCATTCTTACAAATATCTAACTTTTATTTTCACCCACTTTATCATTTTTCAGTGTCATAATAATTATGTACATATTATTCCAAACTTGGTGGAAATGAACATATTGAAAAAAAAATCCAAAATGTGGGTGAGTATAATCTACAGAATAAATCAACATTGCAGATATTATGTCAATTAGAAGAAGGTAAGTAAGTATCCATCCTGGATTTGCAAATGTACCCTGGGACCTGATATCAGAACATTTCCAAAATCCGTAAATTATTTATTTTGCATCGTCATTGTTTATAAAGCTAGTTCTAAAAAGTCACTAAGTTCAGTTCGGTTAAATGTTACATATTTTATTCTTGTGACATTTTGAAAAAAAAAAGGATGATATAGTATCAACCGGAAATCTTGAGATACCATCTTTCTGGTTCTTGTTTAATTCGAACTTTATTTCTTTTCAAGTGTCAAAATATTTGTCTCCCCACATATCTTCTTTTTTAACGAGGATGAGTTATAGATTTATAGAATTTCAACAAAAATATTATACCATTCGTGTCATGTCATTGAAATCTACTGTTGGTCATTATTCCGCAATTATGAGCAGAATGAAAGAGGAGTTGTAAGACCACCCTGTATAACTCCACAATCTGTGTGTTATCTATCTAGCCGTGACACTGACTCACATGTCATTTTAACTGATAGTATAGGATCGAAGGCATGGGTTAAATCTTCCTTATAATAGAATAAGACACTTAAGGTCAAAAAGATAATTGAGCCGTGCCATGAGAAAACCAACATAGTGGGTTTGCGACCAGCATGGATCCAGACCAGCCTGCGCCTCCGCGCAGTCTGGTCAGGATCCATGCTGTTCGCTATTAGTTTCTCTAATTTCATTAGGTTTTGAAAGCGAACAGCATGGATCCTGACCAGACTGCGCGGAGGCGCAGGCTGGTCTGGATCCATGCTGGTCGCAAAGCCACTATGTTGGTTTTCACATGGCACGGCTCAATTGTTATTATGGTTTACGTATAGACATAAATCATAATTTGAACATTCTCAATACAACACGATGATAGGACAGAGCTAAATGGTAACTCCTTTGAAATCGGTTTGACTACCAAAAACTAATATCCATATTAGCGCAGGCGATTAAACTCTGATCCTGAAAAGGTTTCAGAAGTTTTTTTTATATATATACTAGTAATATAAACCGGCATTAACTTTAGTAGTGATATCATTAAAATTAGAAAAAAGGTGAAAGTACGATATTGATAATGTATATCACATAATTGTGAAATACGTTTAAACAGTAAGCAGTAAATAAATAACATACTGAATTGTTCGGGTTTTTTTTCTTAACACCTACAATGTCATATGATAGACAAGTCTTGATTTCACTGATAAGCTTTTGCCTTAAGATAAAATGTTCGTCACATTCCAAACATTGGTCAAAGAGGCTGAGAAAACGCACATCTTGCAGTAACTGAAAAACATAAATAATGACTTTTATCAGACAAAGACTAGCAGTTAAAGGTCTCGTTGTTAGGGTCTTCTTTTAAAAAGTCTGTTTTGAAAGCGAATATTTTCTTACTTAATTCCAAAACTAACCTTTGAAAGGAACCATAACATTTTTGTCTACAAATAGGGCCCAGTACTACTAGTAGTTATGAAGATTGAAACAGATGAAATAATCAATGTGAAACAAGTTTTCCTTTCAGGCTCAAATTTTGTTTTCTGTTTCTTCCATACACATTTTCCAAAGTATAGCCTTGAGTAAAGTACTTTACATATAAGGCTACAGAGAAAAAATCTAAGGTCCAATTTTCTTTTTAAACAGTATTATTCTATGTTTGCAATAGGATGATTTTATATATTATCTATTATAAACGGACCGTTAGCGTGATTTACCCAGATAACATCGGCCCGCCCAGATCCAACACCGCGGCTATTTGTCCTGACACCGCCGAGACTTCTATATTGTGCGTATGTCATTGTGCGGCAGTCAAAGCCACAATTGTTGTACTGATTATCCCGACAAAAGACAATTTGTTAGCAGATGACACCAAAGATGATATCTAGGTATCAGACCACACGCTAATTTACGAGGAGAAAATCTCGTACATCTTTTTATACCACTTGTGTTATATGAATGATCTATCCATTCTAAATAATTATAATAGATCTAATTTTTTAAAGATATGTTATTCCCATGTTTTATATTTGAAAAAAAAAAGAGCAATAACTGCGTATTATCGTATTGTTCACATTTCTAGCACGAGATAGCTAGGTAGCTATCGCGATACTTAAAATAATTACCTAGATGAATCGAGGTGTTCTGAAAATATTATCTCAATAGTCGAAAGTTTCCTAGAAATGATTAATGCAATACTCGATGCGGTTTGCTTAAGCGCCCACAGCTGCCATATACTAGCTAGATAGTTATCTCGATACTGTCAGAAGTTTTCTTTGGTATATATATATAAACTTTTTTCTCAATAGTCTAACGTTTCCTGGAAATACAAAGCATTACCTAGGAAAAATAATTTATTGCGATAATGTTTTCAGAAAATTGTACAATTTTGCTGGAAAGTTTAGAATATTATCTTAATAGCTACCAAGCACCTCGCGTTTCGAGCATTAACGCGAAATTTTTCGCTTAGATATTTTCGGGGACTAAATAAAATATTTACTGCTGAAAAGTTTTCAGAAAAAAAATACACACGTTTCCTGGAATTTTACAAGTATTGTCGTGATACCTACCTAGCTATTTGGTGGCAGAAATATGCCACCATATTATCTTTCTGTGTGTATGAAAAGAAACATATTGTCAACATGCTATGCCATTAAAAATGGATTGTTTTTAAGAAATGCCTGTTACTACAAATAACATTGTATTGTGGTAACAGCATTTATACACACAGTTAGTTTATATATTCGCGAGGATGGTCTAGTTTGAAATCTGTACCTAAAGATAAGTTTTGCACGGCAATTATCAACATATGATTAGATAAATTTCTATGTGGTGCACAGGGGGAAATAACCGGTGTTGTTCCAGTTATAAAGATATCACAGATCTACTGATCGCGGAGTTCGAATCCCGGACGAGGCGTCTATTCTCCATTACGATTTGAAATGAGATCGGTTGTCCTCCATCTCTGATTCATGTGGGGAAGTTGTTGGCAGTTACTTGCGGAGAACAAGTTAGTCCTGGTATAGAGTCCAAGAGCACTGGTTAGGTTAACTGCTCATTGAAAAGCGGCGAACAAGCAAATATTGCTGCAGAAAAACAAAATCAAAATCACTTTGAAAACAACAGTCAGTGTACACGCATTGTAAATAAAATCAATTTTATTGACATTAGTTTCAGCTGAAAAATATAACAATAACAACAACAATAAAAATGATAACAATAACAATGATATTTTCATTTTCAGAAAATAGCATAACTGGTTCTTCAAAAATACAAACATAACATTCGTCACTACGGTGGTTAAATGTAAATACAAAACATAAATAAAGTAGTTAATATATCCAGCAATGCCGCAGTGGAACAACATCTACACGTGGAACGGAAGGTATATAGTTTTGAGTTCGTATCACAACAACGAAATACAACTTCTAATTTCAGTCATTCTTCGTAGTGATGAGGAACCATCAGGGACGAGGGGGTCGATAGCGATAAATATCAGTTCACAATCAGCCTAAAACAAATTAGTATAAACTATAATCATCGTCCGTTAGTTCCTGACTAAGATTTACTCTATCTATCAAATACAGGAGCATGTATTCTGACAGAGGGTAATAGTTTCGACTACTGTCCGGCAAGCCATTCAAAAAGGTGTTATATTTACATGATGTCAGAAATAAATTTTTCTTGAGTTTTTCTTTAAGTTTTGACTTAAGCCCAGAAAAATTAAGAGTTAAATCATAGATATGTCAATAGCACAAAGAACGGACCGGCGATTTATATAAGCATGCAGTAATGTGATAATTATTATTTTGTTCACTTTGATTTTCATAGTTTTATAATAAATATCCATATGATTTATATAGTTTGGGAAGTTTTCGAGTAGTTTTGAAGATTTTACCGTTGTTAAAGGCTGTCCATTGTTACAGAAACAACAGAACCAAACAGAACCGTGCATTTTTTTTTGCCATCGGCGAAGCAGACTGGTAAATAGAGGAGAACAACAAACATTTAAATGTGATTATCTCAACTGATGCAAAACCTTTTTACACATGTCCATCTTCGTATTGATGTCAATAGAAATTATTTTCATTTGGCATGCTGGCGCACTCCCATGCCCAGACGTCGTTCTATACAAATTAACGAGGGGATCCGATTGTTTGACATGCGCATAACAAGAAACAAAATGATGAATCTCATTTATTAACCAAATCCAACAGAAGTCAAACAACTATTTTAAGTGTTCAGCTGCTCATAATTCAAAATTAACATGGTTAAATAAGACAGAGTCGTATGATGTTAAATGTAGTCGGTATTAATTCTAAACCTAGTCATATATCTTTAGTCTTTCACAATCTTTATATTTTTGTACATTATGGTTTTCATATATATAACGTTTTAATGTCAGTGTAGTTACAAAAAGGAATTGTCGGCTGCTGTCGCCCTCATAAGATTGCTTATTTCCCAGTTGTTCGTTTTACATCTCATTTCCCGTGAACAGTGAGACCTATTTACTTTAGCTTCTAAGCTCTTATAAAAATAGCATCTTAAAATATTTGTCAGTTGGCGTCTTTTCTTCAGCTGTTCTATCGCCCACGACAAAGTAGTCAGTTGGAGTTATTTTCCTTTTGTCGTTCTGGACCGCGCGGATGAATGGAAAGAGGACATTTCCTACGCAATATAGAACTAATCTCCGCTCAGTCACATGACACCAGAACGATAACACAATGTTGTCATAAGTCAGCCACCATATATACATTGTACGAGATCTACTGTGCACCCTAGGATAAACTTCACAACCTCACAATTACGAACAGGCAAGGATGATTATCGTGATTGCTTTTGAGCTCTTACAGAAGTTTACGCTGTCATCGTCTGCCATGTTCTGTACTGTTCTATTCTGCTAATGGCGTCGGCAGTCTCGATCTTCGTTTTCGTGACCGTTTTCCTCGTGACCAGTAGTACTAAAGTACACAAATGACGTCATGGTATGTCACAGACAGACTTCTTAGCTTGAATCTGTATTTGACAGTTGGCTAATCATAATTAATTAATGGATTTGTTAGTGACCCTCCATGGAAGTATGTGGGGTCAGTAATGGGGTGGGGGGGAAGCGTTAGCTTACTTACCATTTATCATACTAACTCCACCACTAACCCCACATCACGAACAAACTCTAATTGATTTGTTTTATCGACGACTTATATTTAGCCTAGAGCGACATGAAAATCCACTGACCCTCCACAGAAATATAGGGTGTCGCCACGTGACCATCTGCTAGAATCTTAGAGGGGTGGGGGGACCAAAACAATACATGAGCTGCGCCATGAGAAAACCAACATAGTGGCTTTGCGACCAGCATGGGTCCAGACCAGCCTGCGCATTTGCGCAGTCTGGTCAGGATCCATGCTGTTCGCTTTCAAAGCCTATTGCAATTAGAGAAACCGTTAGCGAACAGCATGGATCCTGACCAGACTGCGCGAATGCGCAGGCTGGTCTGGATCCATGCTGGTCGCAAATGCACAATGTTGGTTTTCTCATGGCGCGGCTCACATCATATACATCAGTTCTCTTCAATGTTGTCTTGGATATAACAGAATTCTTAACAAGATGCAGAAAATTTTAACAAAACGTGTGGAAATAATATTAGGTTATTGCGACTCTTTCCCGCTCTTGTGGCCACGTCAACACCAGTTCATTTTCAAAAATTACCATATTTGGTGGTTTATAAATTTTCAAATGATTAGTCCCTAAACGAATACCATTTGTACTAATGTCACACGTAGGTGTTTTAGCAGATGCAGAAGAGTCGCAGAAGCCCGAGCACGCCGCGACAGCGGTTACAAGGCGCGGAAGAAACACTGCGCAAATTTTAGATGGATGTAAAGGGAATCGAACACTTTAACCATTAATTTTTAGTGCGCAGTTTTTATCACTATAAGCGTTACTCAGCTCAGTCAGTCAGCTGTATGTTTCTTATAGATTACTGCAAGACTTAATGTGTCCCATGCTTTAACCCTTACTCTGCTAAATTCATTTCTATAATGAAATTGTCCATCTTTCAATTTGGACAGTACCATTAACCGTTAAAAGACGTGTTTACCATAAAGATACTGACTGAATTGCGAACAGTGCAGATCATGATCAGACTGCACAGATGTGCAGGCTGATCATGATCTACACAGGTCGCAAAGGCAGAATAAATCGTGCCTTGCATGATAAGTGTTAATAACCATGATGATGATCAGTACTTGATGCCAAACTATCTGTCTATCTGCTAACGTATCTCAGAGAACAAAAGATATGTGTCCTTCAACGGGGGATGAAATCATTTTCTCGTGGCCCTGACATAATCTTGTGATATTGTCAGCTGCAGACGTTAACGGATTGAATCGTTTCACTGTCATCAGACAAGAGGGAAATATTAGTTATTAATTGTCAACACCGCTTCGTCATAACATGTCATTTGTAGTCACTCGTGACTCGCCCTTTAGTAAGTCATCGGAAAATGGTATCCGTCCTCAAAGACAAAAAGTTTCTAGAAATTATTTATTGTATAATTCAGTCTTTATTCAGTACCATTGCTGAACAAATGTCAGGCTGAAGAAGTTACTGCTAAAGAGAAGTAACTTGCCACTATGTATAAAGGTTTTTGATCATCAAAGAGATGGCTAACACATATTGTAAATAGTATTTCTATCGCATTCGAAGAAAAAAGAAGTTCGGTTTGCAACTTATGTAGTTTAATGTTTTGATCTGAAAAGGAGTGGCTAACAAATGTTGTATATATTCTGGCAATGCTTAATCTGCGATAATACTTAAAAACACATAGCAACATTTTTGTTCGAACTTAAACTAAGAATTCAAAGTGCTCTTTATTCCGAACTGGTATTTATACAGAGGTGGTATTTGTTAAGACGGTTTCTTATTCAGGAGAAGTTTATATTCGTAGATCAGTGGTCGTTATTCAGAGGTGGTCTTTATTCAAAGGTGGTCTGTATTCAGCGCTGGTCTGTATTCAGAGGTGGTCTGTATTCAGCGCTGGTCTTTATTCAGATGTGTTCTGTATTCAGCGGTGATCAGTATTCAGAGGTAGTCTGTATTCAGCGGTGGTCTTTATTCAGAGGTGGTCTTTATTCAGCGGTGGTCTGTATTCAGCGGTGGTCTTTATTCAGAGGTGGTCTGTATTCAGCGGTGGTCTGTATTCAGAGGTGGTCTGTATTCAGCGGTGGTCTTTATTCAGAGGTGTTCTGTATTCAGCGGTGGTTTTTATTCAGAGGTGGTGTGTATTCAGCGATGGTCTTTATTCAGAGGTGGTCTTTATTCAGAGGTGGTCTGTATTCAGCGCTGGTCTTTATTCAGAGGTGGTCTGTATTCAGCGGTGGTCTTTATTCAGAGGTGGTGTGTATTCAGCGTTGGTCTGTATTCAGAGGTGGTCTGTATTCAGCGGTGGTCTTTATTCAGAGGTGTTCTGTATTCAGCGGTGGTCTGTATTCAGCGGTGGTTTTTATTCAGAGGTGGTGTGTATTCAGCGATGGTCTTTATTCAGAGGTGGTCTTTATTCAGAGGTGGTCTGTATTCAGCGCTGGTCTTTATTCAGAGGTGGTCTGTATTCAGCGCTGGTCTTTATTCAGAGGTGATCTGTATTCAGAGGTGGTCTTTATTCAGCGGTGGTCTTTATTCAGCGGTGGTCTTTATTCAGAGGTGGTCTTTATTCAGCGGTGGTCTGTATTCAGCAGTTGTCTGTATTCAGAGGTGGTCTGTATTCAGCGGTGGTCTTTATTTAGAGGTGGTCTGTATTCAGCGGTGGTCTGTATTCAGAGGTGGTCTGTATTCAGCGGTGGTCTGTATTCAGATGTAACCTGTATTCAGCGGTGGTCTGTATTCAGAGGTAGCCTGTATTCAGCGGTGGTCTGCATTCAGATGTTACCTGTATTCAGCGGTGGTCTGTATTCAGAGGTGGTCTGTATTCAGCGGTGGTCTGTATTCAGCGGTGGTATTTATTCAGAGGTGGTCTGTATTCAGATGTAAGTACCTGTCGTATTCACTTTCAGGTGGTCTGTATTCAGATGGTTCTGTATTCAGCGGTGGTCTGTATTCAGCAGTGGTCTGTATTCAGAGGTGGTCTGTATTCAGTGGTAGTCTGTATTCAGAGGTGGTCTTTATTCGGAGGTGGTCGGTAGTCAGCGGTGGTCTGTATTCAGAGGTGGTCTGTATTCAGATGTAACCTGTATTCAGCGGTGGTCTGTATTCAGAGGTAGCCTGTATTCAGCGGTGGTCTGCATTCAGATGTCCTGTATTCAGGGTGGTCTGTATTCAGATGGTCTTATTCAGCGTGGTCTGTATTCAGGGTGGTATTCAGGGTGTTGTATTCAGAGGTGGTCCTTTATTCGGAGGTGGTCGTAGTCAGCGGTGGTCTGTATTCAGAGGTGGTCTGTATTCAGAGGTAGCCTGTACTCAGCGATGTTCTGTATTCAGCGGTGGTCTGTATTCAGAGGTGGTTTGTAATCAGCGGTGGTCTGTATTCAGATGTGGTCTTTATTCAGAGGTAGCCTGTATTCAGCGGTGGTCTGTGTTCTGCGGTGGTCTGTAGAGGTGGTCTTTACTCAGAGGTAGCCCGTATTCAGCGGTGGTCTGTATTCAGATGTGGTCTGTATTCAGCGGTGGTCTGTATGCAGAGGTGGTATTTTGTACACATTTTAAACCATAATAAAGCCAGGTATGAGCATTTCACTACTAAATGTAAAAGATTGTAACAGATCAGTAGAACTGTCAATAAACGGATAAGATTTGTTCTTTGACCAAAAACATGGCACCCGTGACTTCATCCGATTTTCTTAAAAAGATGAGCACGCGTGTCAAAACGATAATCACGGGATATATCATTAAATATCGAATTTTGGTGTCAAAATTAATGGTGAATTTCATTAAAACAACTAAATATGATATAAATTTAGATAATGACCTGTAATTTGCCTAATTGAACGAGAGTTATTGGGTATAACTTACCGCAGAAAAAAAGAGACTACGGGTGTGGAAATCGGAGAAAACATATTTGCGATATTGTCAAAAAATTCTAAAACGAACCTGCCAAAATTGGTATAGAGTCACTGAAGTGATAGATAAAATGTCACTTGAATATAATTTAATGTTATCTTTCTTTCAGGCAACCGGTTTTGTATAATTGATTTTACAAAAACTGAAATTTTTGATTGACAGCTAATGTGTTTTTTTTTCTTGTGGTCTTTTACACGTTAGAGTCGGTACGTTTAAAATAATCCTTTCTTACAACTTTTACTTTACAGCTTATCAGTGTCTGTTAGGCGTATTTAAGGTTTATTTTCATGAATCAAAACCCTCTGCATCTCTAGAAGTGCCATGCAAATCATAGTACATTTGCTTCCATTCATTGTCAACATAAAATATGAGACGCTTCTATGATGATGATGATGATGATGATGATGTTGATGTTGTTGTTGTTGTTGTTGTTGTTAGTGCTGCGTCATCAGATATTATTCCATAAGGTTTTTAGTGGCTTATAAACGAAAAAAACATATTTTTGATTAAGGGAAGCAACTGTGTATAGACTAAGACAGAAACACTGGACTCTACCAGAAATAGCTAAATATAAAAGTAACGTGTTTGTATCGTAACGAATCTAGTAATGCTTTGTTGCATGCGTACGATGTCGCCTCCGGTCGCCCATAGAAAATTCAGAGGGTAGCACAAGATGCAAAATGCAGTTTCCATACACCTGACCATTATTCAAAATAGTGCTAGTGTACAAAAGAGCTGTGGATCGAAGGCGCGACCAGTTGTTTACATTGGACCGTCGCCTCCAGATTAGCATCATTGCATTATCTTAAATAGTTAAAGCATGATGTGTCTATGGTTAAAAATTTAAAAAAAAGAGAAAAAAAAACAACAACATAATACTATTTCTAAGTTTATGTGTAAAAATGTCCTTGTATTTTACATCAGCTTGTTTACTTCGATACAGAGGGCTGTCGTGGCGGAGTAGTTTCAAATCCGCTTTGGGTCTGAAACCTTGCCTTGAGTGTACAATTTTTTCCTGTGATGAATTCATAATAAAATCTGTAAGAAGATCCTTTGGAAGCATAAAAACAATAGCAGACTCGGTTTGATTGAGTCTGTTCATGCAAGGTAATGAAATATACAAAACACACACCCCCCCCCCCCCCCCCCCCCCCCCCTCCAGCACCAGCTTAAGCGGAATTCTATGACAGTGATATTGAAGCCCATCAATAATCCGTCTTAAGGATGAGCGTTTCTACCAAGGTGCCCGCCCGTGTCTGATATAATGCTATGTGGGGCACATTGGGTCTTCCTCCACTAGTCGCCATATGACTCATATTTGTGTCAATGTAAAGTTATGTTTCTACATACTTTACTACTGATTTCACTGTTTAGTTACTAACACTACTTTTATGACATAATGTTAGGGTTTGTCCCTTTAGGCCTAATAATGAATCTTGTTACTTGAATATGTATTACAGACAGATTATATCTGGTCTAGTCAACATTTGTTTTGAAGTTCACGAGAATTTATAACTGAATTTGGACACTTGGAATGCAGGCTTGCCATTGGTCAATATCCGATTTGTGCTTAAAACCAGCTTGGATGTAACTTTTGCAAAAGGCTAGGTGTATCTCAGTTTTCGGTGCGGAAATTATAGTATGTTGACATAGGTCAATGCCTTCTGTTGTTACTTCTATTTGCAGCTGATGTAAAGTATTTTTTCAGCTTTTTGTAGCAAATTCTTCCAGCTTCTGTAACCAATACTATTTTATCTTTGTGGTCAATACTGACGCCACTGATACTGAAAGTGTTGATGCCAATACCAGGCCTTACGTTTTCCAGACATTGTGCAATATTGGACAAAATATAAGATAAATTGTGCATAACATCTGGAAAACATTCTCAACTGAGCCAACATGGAAAAAAACATTGCTTTTATGAGAAAACCAGGGCCAGTACGAGAAAACGGGGACAATACGGAGTTAAATAATAAAATTATCATTAATCAGGACATTTCATAATGGCCTTACTTGTAGTTGTAACTCAACTCAACTTTTTATTTTGTAAAGAAAGGCCACCGGCCCATAATACATGTATAATATAAACATAGTTGTATATACGACCGCCATTGGACAAATTACAAGGCAAATATGGAATCATTTGATTTATTGTATTATAATACTTATCGTGTCCAATATTTCTGGTGTTTTTGCGACCAGTACATGTACTGTTCAACACTTTTTTATCTGTTGTGACCAACACTTTATATATCCTTCGAGGCAAGTTCTAGGCCATGCTTTCCTTTTGTAGTCATTACTTTGTACCTTATATGACCATTAGTCAGTATGTTCTATCTAGTTTGGCCAGTACTTAAATTGGCACTCTTTTTTTTTCATACCAAGTATGCTTCAACTTTTGTGGTCAGCACTAAATGCTTATCTTTTGTGAACAATATTTTTTATGGCCAGTACAACAATACTTTTAAGTTTATGGTCTTTCTATCTTGTGCTACCAATACTTTTTACATCTTTTGTACCAGTACAAGGCAAAACTTATCTTTTGGGCAAATACTAGAATAAAAGAACAAAACTTTTATCAAGAAAGCACATTTTATTTCATCACACGGAGACAGGTTGCCTCAAAACAACAGAAACAGATTTGGAAATAATCACACTTTTTAAAGCTATACAACCATATGCATTTTGTTAGAATACATGATAAGTCAGTTTCTATTTCACCATGTCAGCTTATTCAACAAAGTGGCAATACATACTTGCAAACAAATTAATGCTGTTGCATTTAGTCAAATGGCATACTAAGTTAACATAAGGAAAAACATGCATGTAATTTGAAGATCAAATTTCTAAAAAAATCACAACTAAGTAACCAATTTAATCTGATGTTGTAATCCTTACTTCTTAAAGGGAATGTAATTTTTATTTGGTCCACAATCTAGTAAAAGAAAGCAACTATCTCTATAAAGGGATGTAACTACAGTCATACTTTATTAGCAGTTTGCAAATCATCAGTGATTTACTTCCCTTTAGGTGAGGAAAAAAGTTTGTAAAATCTGAGGTAAATACAGCTGGCAAGACAACTGCACTTAAAAATTGTTACAATACGGTATATATAAGGTAGGGTTTTAAATTAAAACTATGAAAAAACCAAACAAATGAAAGCACCAATCAGCATAAGTATAACAAAGCCTTATATATCATAATACAAGCAGGTTTTTCATTGGGCAGTTAGAAAAAAAAAACTATTTTGAAAATACATGGGATATAAAAAAGAAATAATCAAATTATGACAAAAATACATCCCTTTTTGGCTATATAGTTGTACAGTTTAATATAATCATAACAATGCAATATACACTACAGTCTAATTTTCACACTTCAGAATATATATATATATATTTGTATATGTGTATATATATATAGATATAATACAGGCATCAGTATATACATATAAATAATTTTGTCTATATACGTACTTTGGTCAGATTCTTCATTATTTACATGGAATTCATAAAAAAAATACACACACAATATTCCCTATGAATAAGGGTGGTCCCATTTTGTTTGCAACAAAAGTCCATATTTTAGAAATCATAAAGACATGAAAACAACCAAAGTTTCCACAACAGAGACACAAACTGATGTGCCAAATGTCTGTAGTATTCCCTGCATTTTCACATTTTTAAACCATTACATTTTACCTTGTGAAAAAAAAACTAGTATTGTTTTTTAACTCTTATTATGCCGGACACAATTGTTTCTGCCTTTGCGACCAGTGTAGATCTTGATCAGCCTGCACATCCATGCAGTCTGGTCAAGATCAGCACTGTTCACTATTCAGTCAGTATGTTTTTGGTAAGCACCCCTATAAACAGTTACTGATTCTGTCCAAATTGAAAGATGGACAAGTTCATTATAGAAATTTAGCAGGGAAAGAGTAAAGCTCCTCTCATTCAGGAAACAAACTAACAATGAACTTTTTTCTAGTAATTTTACCGGACTGGAAAAAATTGCTTGTCATGACAGTTCCGGTTAATTATCATAGTAACATTACGCCTTTGTTTCTGAATGACATTAATTCCATAATTAACAACTTAACTTCATGTTATATACAGTACATAATACTTTCAATGATTGTCCCAAATATACTTCAATTTACATATAATTGTCTATAATTACAACAGCTCATTTAATTGTCATCATATTTATATATATTCATAATATAACATTTATCTAACAGGAAGTTCTGGTAAATTATAATACTGTAAATTAGCCAAAATTAGCGTCAATTTCGTTCAATGATCCGATTGGATAACATTTCTGTCTATTTAATTTAATGACTCACATTTAGTGATGATTTTTTCTAAATATTCTGGTAGATAAATTTTGTAAAACAAAATGATTTTGTTAGTAGTCAAGTTATGAATCGATGGAAAATAAAAGACCATATGATGGAAGAATTCCTAACATACCCCTCTACCCATTATTTCAAATTTGGGTAGGCACCTGTATAATACTACCAACCTTCCACAAGCCAAAGCTGGCCTACAAACTCAGCACAAGGCCCGTGGTTACAAAATGTTTTGCTTACAAAAAGTTAAATCAGCCTGAGATAACTATCTTTGGTTCACGGTAATGACTAGAACAGAACTAATGCAATTAAATAAAATGTAAAAAGATACCTTTTTTACCTGTATTTAAACTTCAATAAATATACAATTAAATTTTTAGTTTTTTTAATGTTATATTTCATTATTCGAAGGAACTCTACAGATTACAGAAAGCTACGATAATACCTATACTGAATACGAGATTCTTTCCAACCGCTATGGCAAGAAATTGTAAATAATTATACCACAAGTACATAGACTGAGATTCAATGTATAGGATAAATAAAATTAGATCATTTTTTTTGCAATAATATATTTTGCTTGATAATATTAACAGGGCAAGTGACTACTGGTCTACAGGTCTTAGGAACTGAACTAAAACATTTACAGTCTACACTTAGAGTCAAAGATCAATGACCCAAGCAAGACAATAGATTTAAACAGGTATTCTAGACAATTATAATAATTGGACTACAATCTTAGTATCACCAAGAAAGAGCATTTTAGTTAGAAAATATAATACTGTGGTATAGCACATTAAAGCATAATTATACTACAAAACTATGACAATCCTTCAAAATAATTTACAGCAAACAATTGTCTTTCACAATTCATTCATTAAAAGATATTATTTTTTACTGCAAATTATTTTTTACTGCAAGTCAAGCAGTTACTTTTAAGATCTGCATACCGAATACATCCTTAAACATTTGTCTAGCTATAAAACAACGGATTTCAGAGACATTTTTGTCTTGTAAATTAATTTTGTAGCAATCGCACCAAATTATGTATTTCTGGACATGAATGAAAATAACTAATTAACTGTTTAGACTCAATGTCTGTACTTGCAAAATGCCACATGGAAAACAGATATTACATTTGCATATATTGTTATTTCCTTGTAATAAATAGTTCTTTAAATGTTACTTCCAAGCTTCATATCAATTACATATCTACCAGGAACATTTGAAGTTTCATTTATACAACTATTATAAAACATTTAATGCAGGCTTTTCATCATTTCATCAGCAAAATATTTGGTTACACTCAAAAATGAATATTTAATATATTGAACAAAGAACCACCTTTAAATGCGTTAAAATTTTTTCAATATCTTTAACAAAAACACAGAATTCACATTTAAATGTGAGGTAAGCAGAACAGAAGTAAAGCCATAAAAAAATAGTTAAATATGTAAAAGTTGGTCCCATTTAACCAGCATTTATGTCTTTACTAAATAAATTATATGAAAAAAAAGCCCCTATCATTCTGTACAAAATAAAGTTCCCACACAGTAATGAAAAAATCAACTATCATAGCCCTTTTATGTATACAGTGGCCCCTAACTTAATCGTAAGTCAAGGTTAACAAATTACTTCTTACACTGAACAAGTCATAGTTTAATAGCACACCTATAAGTTTAGATATAAAATCTTACACTATTTGTCAAAATTGACAATACAGCAGATATATAGCCGAGTATTTACAGAATAAAATAACATGAAATACAATCTAGAGGAACTAACATCTAGCTTTCTCATCAATTTTTCTATGAACACATCACCGGACTAAAGTCTCTTTTTAATTCAAATCCAGGCTTTTTACATAATGGCAGAGGGTCTTCATTGTTAGCGTATGATGAAATCATTATCTGATCTGACATTCGGGCTTTTTTAACATTTGGTTCACAAGTTTCGTTTTCCATTTCAATGTCAACTCTTTCATCAGATTTCACAGATTTTGCATCATGATCATCAGAAACAGGATCAATCTCTTCATCGCTCTCCTCTGCCATTTTTTCCTGCTGCAGTAACTCCATCCTGTGCTTAAGCTCAACAACAGAAAGAGAATTTTGATTAATGTCAGGATTTCCACTCAATGTCGTCGCCTTTCCGATGAAATTTCTAATTTCAGAAAAATAGGATTCATCTTTATCGTCCAGTTCAGTTTCTCGCTCTTCAATACGCTCTGGTGAATCAACGATATTTGGACCCTCGGTTTCATGTTTCTTCAAATGACGGTCAAGATTGGTCTGCTGACCGAAGCAACGATCACACAACGGACATCTGAATGGTTTCTCTTTGTTGTGGATATTTCGAACATGGCGCTGGAGATTTGATGAGATCGAGAACGATCTTTCGCAGTACTTACATTTGTAAGGTTGTTCGCCAGTATGTGTCCTCAAGTGACGGGTCAAGTTTGCGCTTCGTGGAAAGACCTTTCCGCAGAATTTGCAGCTATAGCGATCTTTCAGTTTATTAGGTGTTGAGAACTGTCCAATCTGGGAAGGCGATCCACCAAACTCAGGAAATGACTTTCCTTGAGGCGACATTGATGAAATAGATGAAGCTGATGTAACCGATTTTGGAGATGCCTGACTGATAAAACTGAATGGGTTTATTCCGACTGGGTACTGTGGCGGACTTGCGAATGGAAAACGTGGGTACCTAAGGAAACTGTTAGACTCAGCGGGTGATTTTTCTTTCTGCTCAGCCATACGTAATGCTTGTTCCATCATTAGCTGCTTAGGGAATTGTGGGTATGCATAATGAAGACGTGGCTCTTGTGTCACTGGTGTTTTCACTTCACCAAAAACATGTGTTTTCCTTGGTGCTTCTGGTGGCGTTATTTCTTTGGTTTGACTGAGATCCAGGGGAAGTTCTCCCTCGTTCTTTCCAATCTGTTTAGGAGCTGAATTATGTTTAGGCGGAGTTACATAATCATCATCCACAGGTTTGGATAAATCAAATGGTTGTTCAGAAGAATCAGGCTTCATGTCTTGTGCTGGTGATGGGCTCTTTTTTGGTGGAATAAAGGCTCGTGGTGAAATGTTAGTAATTTGTGATGTCATCGACTGTGGGATGAAAGCTGATGGTTTTGGAACAGTTACAGACACAGTGTGGGTTTTTGTATCCAAAGAGTGCTGGGAGACACCGATACTCTTTTCACTCTCTGAATCGGAGGGAATATTGTCTAAATCACTACCAGAATTTAGCTCTGACCCTCCATCACTGCCCTCTGGTGCCCGTTTTTCATATTTCTCAGCTGGGCTCAAGTCTTGTTTCTCTGGAGTCATGGGAGGTAATCCAGGTGACCTCAGACTGCTGGGCGATAGCGCTGTTAAAGCTGCCAATGGATGTCCAGCAGGAAACATCGACAGATTACCTAAAGCAGGTGGATAGAATGGAAATGCAGGGCGGCTACCATATAAGCCCATCATCATTGCAGGAGAAAATGGTGTACTTTGGCTTGCACCCAACAGACCTGTAGATTGGGGGATTTTTGTTTCAGCACAGAATCCACCAAGCCTCATTCCATTTCTCAATGCACCTTCGCAGAAACGTTTGTGTTTACTCAGAGATGTAATCGTCGAGAAAGCCTGGCCACAGTCGTTACATTTAATCTGTTGTCGGCAATCAGCATGCATTCTCTTGTGTCGGCAAAGATTGGAAAACTGTGTGTACGCCTTTAGACAAACCTGTAATAAGAAAACAGACTAAGGTCAAGACTGTAATATCAAGTTGTAAAACAAGTTGTAAGCAAAGAAAAGATCTGGACTTGAGATACTTGGCTGAAAAGTAATTATTGTTCATTCAAAACATTTTAAAAACTCTACTTTAGTAGCCTCTCAATTTGATGGAGCGATCTGTGGAGTTTTCACTTTTTCTATTTTATAAATGATTTTTTCAAATTGCGAGAACAATAATTTAAGGCAGCTCCTCTTATTCTGAGTTTGTCTCTTTTAGATCTACTTGGAGAAGATCTGGCTCTCTTTTCCTCATTTAAAAGTTATGATTATATTAACTCAAAGTTACTACTATTTCTTTACATAATATTCAAATTTTATTTTTTTTACAAAATTATATATATGTTTGCTTGACTGGATATAGAAGTATTTTTACTCACCTCACACTGAAACGGTTTTACACTAGAGTGTATATGCTGATGCTGCTTCAGTCCGGATGATGTTGCAAATGTTTTGCCGCACTCTGTACAAGCGTGGCACCTGGCACCATGATGCTGAGATCGAATATGCCGTTGCAGATTTGACGGGTCTGTGAAATGACGATCGCAGTGCTCACAAGCGAAACGCCTCCCTGACTCATGAACAATTTGATGACGTGCAAGATTTGACTTTAGGGAAAAACTTCTCGGACATTCCTCGCATTTGAAGTCTCCACCTTCAATATGCTCTGGTGTGTCTCTCTCGTTTGGTGCCATTGGAGAATACCGTCCATCCAAACTGTTGAAAATAGAAAGTTACTGAATTGTAATCATCTGAGCCTAAGCTTTGTATAAAACAGTCATGATGTAAATGATTTTACTTAAAAATCAATATCTACATATAAGTAACCTATCAAAGTGCATAAGTGTCCATTTAATAAGTCCTAATCAAACAACTGTCTGATTCCATCTACATCCACTATTTTCAGTTTAAACACAATAATTTGTACCCATATTCTCAAAAAGCATAAATACTACAAAAATGTGTCACACAAGCACCTGTTACTCATTATTATGCCTAATTTGTCATCCCCTATTCATCAGTACACTTTTTCTGATGTAAATTACAGAGCTCGCAAAAATACCGTTATAATTTTACCGAAATAAAAATCAAATCTTTTACGACCAAAATTATCAAGAAAAATGGTCACTACTTTTACTTAAGATATCAAAATCAACCTGCTTATCTCTAATCAGTTCGGGTAAATAACAAACATAGCTAAACCTATTGTTCTTCTGCTCGCACTGTGCTGATCAGGTGCAAATAAATGGTATTCGTTTTCTGCGCCACTTAACAAAAATGACAACATTTTGCTAATGTATGGCGATCATAAAATTCATGAAATTTCCTCTATCTAAGGAACCCTTTGTTGACCAGGGTATCTTAAAATTCTAAAATTTCCTAAAAAAGTGTCAAAATTTGTAACTCAATACATTTTATTGTTTTGAAAACATCAAAATATTTCACTGCCCGCTACATTTCACCCATGATGCGATCTTTCATTATTTTTTTCCTTTTTCAATTGTATTATTCACTTAATTCTTGAGTCATCCGTCTAAATATGATACACACATTTATTTTGACAGAGTGCAAGAATTTTAATTATAAATGCTAACATCTTAATATCTATAATCATGCAAAATGAAATCACATTAAAATTAATTTCTGGTTTGAATCAGGGAGTGAAATGCGGCAACAAACATTACGATTTTCACCTTGATCAAATTCGAACATTGTACGAAATCTGATATCGTAATCTTTTTTTGATTTTTAACAATGAAAAAGAACAACATCAGGGTCAGAAAAGTTCGTAAAAGATTCATTAAAGCCATGCTCCCGTTATTTGATCAGTGTCTTGCAGGTGCTTTCTTTCTGTCAAGCAGTAAGATTATACGGATCAAAAAATGAATAAAAATTTGATGCTGAATCACATTATTTATCATATTAAGTTTACTGCGAACAATCAGTGTTTTGAGCTTAGATACAATTAAAGTAGAATCACAAGTGACATTATGCACCAGTTTGACTATACCTGGTATATTCCTACATCAGAATTTAGTTTTAACTTTATCCTTTATCTGCAACTATTCATGGTATTTTTTTCAAACTAAAACAAACCTTTTGCCCTAATTCTACAAACAAAAATTTCATTATTCAACTGTCTGTCTTTTCACCAAGTTTTTTTTTTAATTGTTAATTGTCCCACAAGAATTGAATTATTTAAAAGGAGTCTTCTAACAATGTTCTGGAGCCAAAATCCTTAAAACAATAATAATTTAAATTACCTTTTTGCATCATCTCCAGACAGATTGTAGTTAGGTCCGAAGTCGGATCTAGAGTTGTTGCAAGAGAACAACTGGTGTTTGTGGAGGGACATCGGGTCCTTGAAAATCTCGCCACATTCCCCACATGGTATAGTAGTCTCTCCTTCTGAAATAGGCAAGAAAGTAAGAATTATGACACAGTTATCTTCTAGTATAAGAAATAAAAAGAACCCATTTTTTTCTGATTTGAAATATTGCTGCCTTAGCACGAAATTATAGTAACTGTATTTAACTAAAGCAGCCATTACTACATTTTCACTGATGCGATAAACTAGCTTCTCTTCATAGGAGGGTAAATGCACTTTCAGGAAGGAGGGTAAATGCACTTTCAGGAATCCATAAACAACACTGAGAATTGAGAGTAGTTTGAGCATTTTTCATTTTCTTAGTTAACAAACTAACAAAATTAATTATGTTCTTTGGCAGATACATTCAATATCAAAATTTATTTGTTTTAAAATTACGAACCATTTGTAAAATATCCCTTTTCTTTCAGTATTTTTCTTAAATACTGATAAAATTCATACTTTGACTGAAAACGCATTTTACGAGAAATCATGATTTTTATTCCGAAGACTTCTAGCAATATTTTATTCAGTGTTTTCTGATTGAATGAGTGATTCTCGGTAGCGAATACATTTATATACATCGGCATGTCATCTACAGAAAAACATTTCTCACGTCATATGACGTCAAAACTTTATGTTGTTAACAGAGCACACTGGTTGTTGACTCCAATAATAAGACTGCATGACTTATTTAACAGAATAAACGTTCATGCCAAAGGTTGCAGTTCTCTAAGAAATAAAAGCCACACAGTAGTTTCTTTAAACGATAAATAACATGACATAATATAATCATCTTGACAAACTTAATAACACTTGTAATATACTACCCCCCTCCTCCCCTCCCCCCCAAAAAAATTCTTGTCTTGTCATGGACAAGATGCAAAACGCCTAGAATCCAACTATGTGACTCAGACAGTGGGTACCATATGGGCCCTATCCCTGTTTCATATAAGTAACAAGTATATATTTGGAGGCAGAACTACAAGATACCTATAAAAGATGCCAATAAGTATCTGGTAGTCTAAGTGATCCAGTCAATCTGACATTGCATAGAAATTTAAATTTGCACATTTTTGTATCATCTAAAATTCTGTTGTTTTTTTATAATGGGAAATTTATTTCAATATCAGCGGTATTTTCGCAGCAGTTGACAGAGATACCATACAATTAATATCCTTTATAAATCTTTCAGGATCTTTTCAGGTTCCGTTGGAAGCACAGAACTTAACTATGACTCGGTTTAGACTGTGTCTGTGCATGAAAGGTAATGAAACATATTGAAACACCTCTTACTACCCCCTCCCGCACCGGCTTAAGAGGAATTCTATTACACAGATACATTGAATGGACCCCAAAGGACAAGAAAATATTATATATAACAACATTTTATTGGTTTAAAGAACCTATAACTAACGTTGTAGTACTAACAGAATATTACGAAGTAACAAATCATTGTTCTGCAACTGTTCTGTAATTGTTCTACATTTGGTCCGTATTTGTTCTGCTCAATGTCTCAGCGTTACCGATAAAAACTTCCTACTAAAGTGTCCCTGAATGTTGTCCTCGCCATTGACAATTTAGTTTCCCATTCCTTATCTTTATGATTGGTTAAAAACGCAGGTAAACAATATGTGAAGATGTCGTACACTTGAATATCATCGTAAATAACGTCTCATTGTCTTTTGTCAAGAGCTTGGAAAATTATCGCCCATCTGTTCAATTACTTTCAATTCTTCTCTCCCAATGGTCGGCCATAAAACACTATATTATCCGATATAAAGTGTTCTCCAAAACGAATTAAAAGATAACCAAAGTATGTATATCCTTTTTCGAATATTTGCAATATCTGAATTTGAATATGTTTCACAACTTTTTATGCATATAAATTTAGTTTCCAAGCTACCGACATTCCGCAAGTTATATAACTTTGAAAGCAGTATGATATTATAAACTTTTAATATTTTCAAACTAGAATCTTTTTGTGTAGTTTATATTCCAGAGTTTAAAATAAACAAAATGCATACAAAAGATCCCTCTTTGCACTGACTTTTTCTCTCTTTTTTTTTTTTATAATAAAATTCGTGAAATAATTAGCTAAAAGCATAATAACACAGTTAAAAAAAAAAAAAATAAATAAATAATAACACAGTTTAAATTATCTACATATTGTAAAATCATTTATTCTGGTACGAGATTTATTTTAGTAGATTTTATAGCTGCAATATTGCCATGAAATTGAACTACAATACACCAACGATATTCCTATCTATTTTATCTTAAAAAGGTAAAGTGTAGGAATTCATTTTCTTACGAAATATTTGTTTTGGGCAAAAGCATGCAACTTCATGCCCACATAATTGCATTAGTATTTCAACATGCAATATATTTTTCCTGTTCAACTAAATACAAATCTTCGCACTTAAAAGGACATAAATGAAAGTGTAATAGAGTTCGATAACAAATCCCTGATTTATATCCCCCACTCGAAAATAGATAATAACTCCTCAAGAGCATTGCTCATCCTGTCCGAATAGGTTTTAAATACCGCAATAAAAATATAAAATTTCCCTTTTACGTTATCTTTTTTATATGGCAATATTAAAATGGGATGGAAATGGCTGTTTCCTTGTTTAACGATAAAAAAGTAGTCTTAATGTGATAGAATCTGATAATGTAGGGTTTTTAATATACAACCGCTAGTTTTGTAGTTCCGGCTCAAACTAAAGCATTATAATGAACGTGAACATCTTCCTTTTGTAAAAAAAAAAAAGAATTAGTGGTGAAAATATTTTTTATGATTTTATTTAGCTTTAAACTTCAATGGTTTCCTTTTAAGAAGGTTCTATTAATAATTTACATGTACACAAATGTCATGAAATTTTGTTGTTGTTGTTTTTTTTTCAGTTAAATATTGAAGATTTATCATAGGAAATTATTTCAGCAGCATTAAGGAAATCCTGTTAAATATAAGATAATGGAAATCGTTAATAAATTATACAAAACAGGTCCTCCAAAATTTTTTCACGAGACGGATATAAAATTTTCATTAAATTACTTCAATTTGAATTGCACGCTAATTTATTCAACATGTGCCTTCATATTGTCTGTCATACACAGTAACAGATAATTTCAGGGTTTCTACTTGAATATAGCAGGTTTCTGAGAATTATAGGATTCTAAAATGAACCAATTAACCACCTCTTGCTATGATTTCAGAGCTTTACTGAAGTGTCAATAGGCAAAAAATAAAGAGTCTTGTGTTTCAAGCAACTCAGCCCTATAATAATATAAAGTTATGTACGGTATTATCCAGTTCAGTGGGAAATACTGGGGAAATCAGTTTTATTGGGTAATACTGGGTAATACCGGGCATTATGAGGCAGACACTAGAAGTGACTCAGAAATCTTGAAGAATACTCTGAAATTTAGAAAGAACTTTAAATTGATTAAGTGCAAAAATAAAGATACTTAAAGGCAGTATGTTAATAACATTTTGACAGTGTTTGTTAGCTAGGCAGTGTCAGTAGAGACAGTGTTTATTATGGCAGTGTTAATTACCATTTTGGCAGTGTTTATCAGCAAGGTAGTGTTAATATCAAGGTAGTGTTTATTAACATTTTGTCACTGTTTCACAAGGCAGGCAGTGTTTATTATGGCAGTATTTATCAACATTTTGGCAGTTTTTATCAATAAGATAGTGTTTAACAAGTTAATTAGACTTAGACTTATTTACAAGACAGTGTTTATTATCAATGCAGTGTTTATTTATCAAGACAATGATTATTATCAAGGCTGTGTTTATTATCAAGGCTGTGTTTATTATCAAGGCAGTGTTTGTTCACAAAGAAGTGTTTTATATAAATAATTAACAATGATATTGGCAATAAATTCAGACTAGAAAGAATTTAACAGCTATTTACATCATTCTCATAAAATATAGGACTAAATAACATTATTTAATAAGCACTGCTATCAAATGCTTGTCCTCTGTTATGCCCCTTTAAACATTTAACCGAACTAGAACTATTTTAATGCCAAATAAATGCACTCTGTGACCAAACATTTAACAACAGGTCTTTTTTTTTTTTAATTTATGTTAGTAAAATTTTAAACTTGACATCTAATAAGACAACATTATCAAACAGCGATTAACTTTTTCATTAAAAAGTGTAAATCATTAAAGAAAAATTGAAACACTATCAACAAATGGTCGATTATTCTTCATTGAATAGGATATTCCAGTTCTAGATATTAATATTTAATGAAACTAAGCGATCCTTTAGAATATAAAACTGAATGACACCGGGTAATTCACTAATCCTTTTGTTAATCCGTTTAACCGTTAATGTCTTCACCAAATGTCGAAAATAACAAACTCAAGTTGAATCTTGGGTCTTAAGTACGAAATGTGTATTTGTGACAAGATGACACTAAATTTAAGTCCCCGCCTTTTCATTTCTGTGACTCTTCATACAAAAGACGAAAACAGCATGAGCAAAACGCAAAATCGAAATTCTTTCATGAGAGATAATGAAACATAATGGGTTGTTTACATGTAAAATTTTAAATACAACTGTTTGTGAAAAACGTTTGTACCTATCTAACAAAATATATGAATTTTATTCTACAAAAATTTCTTTCAAATCAATTTTAAAGTAAAATTTCAATTAATGAAAAGAACTATACATAAGGTCAATCTTTTTTGGTTTTTGGGTCAAACATTTTGTTTTTGCTGAAACTTTTTTGAGGTTTTTTGGTTTAATTACTGTGTTCAAGTTATTTCATTTTCATTTTTTTTTTCTAAAAAAAAAAATCCCATTCGTAAAATTATTTATCACAGCATCAAAGAACGGCATCTCATCTCTGTGTCTCCAAACCTGTTAGCATCACATTTTCATGGTGGGGGGAAAGCAATTTAAATCAACATATTAAAAATTTATCTAAAATGACATAACAGCCTGACTCTATCATCCACCAGCTATGTGCCGAAACACAACCCAGATTCATCTCTACTGCACGATTTATGTTCAAACTGCACTCCAGTGCACCCCATGCATTTTGCATCAAAATAATGAAACCCTCATTATTTTGCAATTTCGCTTGTCAATGCTCCGCCATTTTTTAATGACATTTGGTGTCCATAAAATTTTCAGATATGTTTAATCATGTATTAGTGATAAATCTTCAGATTAAAATCTTATCAGATTATAAATTTGTTTTTTATTTTGCTGTTTTGAGCAGATGAGTAGTGCATTTATCTTTGAAGAGTATTGTGTTACAAGCATGTACTTAACATGTAAAAGACTTTCATGTAAATATACCCCCTACATATCACAGGTCCTCCTTTAAAAAACTGTTTGTTTGCCGTCCTTCAAAATACTGGGTCAGACCCGAGGGCAGGCAAGCCTCATTTATAAATTAATTTGACAAGACTTAGTGCTGACATGGCTTCTTTAGTTTTATATGCTTAACTATGAGAATAAATGTTTAAGTTTTCCTTATGATGCTGCTTCAAATCAAATTATAAAGAATTAAACATTGCCTCTTTTTCAACAAAAAGCAAAACAAGAGCTGTCATGCCCCCAAAATGTGCCCAAGAATGCTATAGTTGTCAAAATATGCCAGAATAGTTTAGGTATTAATCATTTTGTGACCAAACAAAAAAAAGTTCTCCAAAGGTAACCTTGACCTTGGAGCTAGGGGTCTGGGTCTTGCGCATGACACATCAACTCATTATAGAGAACATTTGTGCCAAGTAATTTTAAAATCCCTTGATGAATGGCATCTAGTTACTGACCAGACAAAACTGTCCCTGTTAACCTTTGAGTGTGACCTTGACCTCGCAGCTAGGGGTCTGGGTCTTGCACATACAAGTCATCTTTAACCTCTAAGTTTGACCTTAACCTTAGAGCTAAAAGTCTGGATCTTGTGCATGACATGTCACCTTATGAGGAACATAAATGCCAAGTAATTTCAAAATCCCTTGATGAATGGCAGAGTCATTGACCAAACATTAAACAGTCCCTGTTAACCTTTGAGTGTGACCTTGATCTTGCAGCTAGGGGTCTGGGTCTTGAGCATACAAGTCATCTCAATATTGGGAACATTTATGTCAAGTAATTTTAAAATGCCTTTATCAATGGCAGAGTTATGGACTGAACAAGAAACAGACCATGTTAACATTTGACCTCTAAGTGTAACCTTGACCTTGGAGCTAAGGGTATGGGTCTTGCGCAAAACATGTCATCTCATTATGCTGAACATTTATGCCAAGTTATTTTCAAAATCCCTTGATTAATGGCAGAGTTACAGCCCGGACAAGAATTTACACGGATGCATGCATGCACAGACAGTGCGATTTTAATAATTGCCCACCTTTGGGGGCATAAAAAATTAATTACCTTCAATCTTTTTCGGAAATAATCCAGTAAAGTCTGGTTCCTGATATAGCCTGTCTTTGGCATACAGCAACATTTCTTCCCCCGCCTGAATCTCTCGTATCGTGCGGTAGTACAACTGAAATACATAAGGAAAATCTTTAAGGATTTACCGGTACAAGGTTTTTGTTTTTATGATGCAATTTCATATGTACGAACACACATAGAAGAAGTTAATATATTAACAAAGCGTATTATGCAGTGTTATAATTCAAAATATTTCCAGCAATTCATATATATAATAGTCAGCTATACATGTTTAACTGCTCTTGTATGTTTGAGCTACAACTACATGTTTCCAACATGTAGGTCTACGTACCTGCAGCGAAACTGTTTCAATTTAATTTTCCGACAATTTTGTATGAATAGTGATTTGCTCTACAGAAACGTATGACAATGCAACCTCTTTATTTCTAATTTAAGGAAACCCAACTAACTAATATAAAATCAAACTCTGGATGTTAACTGTTTGAAATAAGCCATCACTGAACAATTATTAATATTGCAAAATTTCAGACGATTGTTTAGTCACCTGAATTTTCTATTCACATTCTCTATCTGTACTTCGAATACAAATTGTACTTTCACTTTTTTCAGTCATGCCATATTATTACTTTATTATGTTTATCTTCAGTTCATATACACGCCTAAGCTTCCTAAGGGCTTCTTTCTAAAAATAGCATCCACTATCAACAGAAATGTGAAAATTGATTGCACGTTTCTGGGACTATCGCTTTTGAATGTTAAATTTCCACTAAAATTATCAACCCCTCCTGCTGTCTTTTCAAAATCTTTACACTTCCAAATGACAACTCTGTAACAACCTGTTATAATTATCTGAAACTTCGTCATTTTTTCCATATAAAATTTCTATAAATAGATTTACATGAGATGTGGAAACATTAACGTTTTTGTTAGTCAGACTCTCAATCATATAATCCGAAAAAAAAAAATCATGATATTTTTAAAAAATGGTATTTTTTCCCCCAACTGTCATTCCGATACTTAAAAGTACCTTACCAATATCAGTAAAACTGACAAAAATCGTAATGCAAGAAACGCCTATCACAAAAACCCACTTGATACCAATTTTCTCCAAGAGCATATCGGAGATTCTGATTATTCCCATTTAATCTGAATGCTTACAGGCACCTGAATAAAACAAATCAAAAGATTTCATTTCCATGTTGCATGCACATTTCTATCAAATTTCTTTATAACAAGTGACCAATACTTAGATATTAAGATACTAACTATAAAATGCTTATAGAAGCATTTTTTTCTCAGGCAATATAATGTAAAAATCATGACATAATTATTACTTCGAAATTACATAAAACATTACCACAAAATCAGCACTTTTCACTCTCAATGAAGATAATAAGTATATTCTCATTTACTTGGACAGCTATAGACAGTGTGTGAAATTCTTTGATGCAATACATCAAAATCTGGAAGTCATTTATATTTATGTCATCTCGTAAATTTTAAGTCTTTCTATCTAACAAGTAGCGCAGCAGGCTTGCGGTTTGGAACGTCGCAGATTTCAGATATAATTGTGGGAAAACGTCTTTTCGTTATCATTCATAAGCTGTTTTTGTCTCTCACTAGGTTGAGACCAAGTCATGATTCCGATTCACTCAAGTGGTTGCATAATTTTTATCAAGCTTCTAGATGATATCGCAGTAGCATTGCAAAACTTATCAACGCGATCTAATAAGAATTATTCTAAATTGGTGATGGCATTTCCTTCAAAAATAGTTTTTCACATACGAAAATATACCGTTCCATAGAAAAACATCATATTTTCTTGTGCAAGTGATTAAAAAGTAATTTAAAATCAAGCGGAGATGTGACACAGTAAAATTTTGAGCGATGAGAAAATTTCAAACTCTGTAACAAAAATGAGCACCAGGTGTTGAATAAATTGTTCTGTTTGAATGAATTGTTTTGTTTTTTCTTTAATGAGGAGTTCAAAGGCGTACCTATTTTTTGAAACAAGAAAAAAACAATTTTTTCTTAATTGTAGAATAAACTGATTTTTTTGCAGAAAATAACAGCAAAATTTATAAACTACTGTAACTACTACCGGTAGTACATAAACTGAACAGTATACATTGTATATATTTACTTATAGGAAGATTCAAACAATTTGAAACTTTTGGTAATGAAAACATAACTTCTATTCATGACTTAGGTCTACAGTGAGTATTATATCAAGATCTAAAATTTTAAATAGACAATACACTTTAATCTAACCTTTACCCTGCTGGTGGCAAGTGATTATGACTACGATCTGTGCAGAATGGTCTGCACTGTTTGCTATTCAGTCTGTAAATTTTCATTGAACACCTCTTTGAATAATAAATGGTACTGCCCAAGTTGAATGACGGACCAGTCCATTTTAGAAATTTAGCAGGCTAAAGGCTAAACATTTGGATTCCTTTATTTTCAGGAGTTTGGGTGCTTAACAGTGTGATGCTGACTAAATCTGCTGGGCAGAAGTGATACAAGGTTGAACAAATACTATAAAACTCTTCAATTACAGAAATCAATAATGGTCCTGCATTCATCAACAACTAAACAAACCTCCATGACACAAGATTCACAAAATCAGAAATGATCTAAGATAGGACAGTTCATCAATTTCATGAACATCTGTTTAACTCTTCACATTTCCCTCTGTAACCCTTATCAATTTTTTTATAATATGAACACATTTCAATATTTAACACAAATTATTACACGACTCGCTATATAAATAGCCAGTCCACCGTTTTTTCTATATTGACTGGTCTATATTCAACACATCTTCACTAGCCTTAGATAAGTCAAAAATTAAAAAATAAAATGCTGATCTCATGTGATAAAACACTTATTGAATGACTTGCTGGACAGTAGTCAAAACTAACTGCAAACCATCCTATGGACCTCAGGCAATAGTTTCGACTACTGACTGGCAAGTCATTCAGTAAATGTAACGTCCTGTGGTGAACAGTTATGTATTTGGGAGACTATCGCCACATACACTTTTAAAGGACATTCTACCTTGTTACTTCCAAGTTAGGCAACTAAACATTGCCTGCAACATTAAGGGTTCTTCAGCTGGTTATTAGATAATAGGTCAGATTAAAATGATGGTAATCTACTTTGAAAGGAATCTCTTGATTCAGTTTCTATCCACTGGATACACAGGTAACTAAATGGGCTTAGGATAGGTAGGCTCAAATACATAAAGTTATACAGATTGATTCTTGTCAGAATAATCTTCCTCAGGTTTGACCAATGATAATGTCATGGACATGAATCAACCTCATCTGAAGTTTTACATTGACTGGACAGACCAATTATTTAATATATTAATCAATTTTCTGTTAATTTGGTTAGTATGATGCTTGTGAAATGAATTTATATGGTTCGATTAACAGTTGTTCTTAGACAATATCATAGCAACTTTAATCAAGCTGATGATGCCAATCAATAGATAATTGTTGTAACATCACAGCTAATTTTGTTTGCTCCCTTAGGATGCTAATGTTTACCTTGGTTAAACCTTCACTGATAACCATCTGTGGGCGTAATTTTTAAAATGAAAGTGACGATTTGACCGATGTTTACTGTTTACCACAATATCCTGCCCACAAATAATGTCATCCTTTATGAGGGGGTACTGCTGAAATTATGTTGACACTGCTTCAGGATGTAAGGGATGAAAAATGCTATTTACAGGTATAAATATATTAAAGCTATTGCAGACATGTCTTGGGGAGCTGTCAAAGATCTATGTAGGTGGCAGGAAAAGAAAATAAACAGGGGAAAAAAAGCAGAAGGCATGCATCTCTTGACAGGAAATTTTGAAATAGCCATTTAAGTATTATAAGCATGTAATAACACAAACATTGCAATATAAAAAAAATCAAAGATACAATGTATTATGTGGAAAAATGTAAATATTTCATCTAGAGGCTAGGTTCACAGATTAACTATAATAATATGTAGCTTTTGACTGAAGTTTTAACAATCTTTAATGTTTCACATTGCTTGACAACTTTGCTATATGGTATCAGGTCAGAGTATTGCCTCAGAAGTAAAGAAATGCTGGCATTAGGAGGAACAGGGTCAAAGACATAAGTTACAAACCCTGTACCAATGGGTTACATGCCTGACAGTTAGTCTCAGATGGTCTCGGAGAAATTTATCTTGTCTTTACATATATCATTATGAACTTGTGTTAATTCTGACTATAATATATTTATATCACTTAAACATGAAAAATTAATTGCAATTTTGAAATTATTTTGAAAAGTCTGCTCTTCATCCACAACTTATCAACATACACATCTCTTACACATATACTTTGCACCAAAACTGTGTCAATGAATTAGATGAAAAGTTTTGACAACTGTTACACTATACTTAGAAGATAAATCGAATTAACAATTAAACTTCCATATGCTTGCAGAATGCATTTCCAGTTCAAAATATTGACAATCTTTTTTGAAAAAAAAAAACAAAAGGTTTCCTGTGCAGTGACAGCTGCTATGTGTATAAATAGCTTTTATAGAGTTTGACCTTCAGTACAAGTAAGCCAGCAGAATGTTCTCTGACAATCTGACTTAAAGCAATTCCTTTGAAGTACTTGTGTCCTTCATGTGGAGAAGTTGTCACTATCCTGTGGAATACCCACTGCCCTAATCAACTGGCTGGATGCTTATTGAGTAACAGCCAATAAACCTAGAGCTCTTCACTGGCAAACAAGATCTCATTTGGTTGTCACAAGATTTAAGGAGACTTTGCTCTATGTTCTTGTGAGAGTTACAATTCTGTTTTATTTCAAAGATCTTTGTTTATACAATATAAAATTTACCTGATTCTGAAGATGTACTGCCATTAAGTTGCTGGTTTCCGTATTGCTGGATTTCTGTATAAACTTCATTAACTGGTTCCTCTCTCCACTCTGTGAAACAGGCAAAAAATTCACTTTACAAATCACATCAAACATACTCTCCATTTGTTTTAAACCTTCAATTGCCTTTAAAACTTATGGTTTTTATCAAAATGACATATTTTAGGGAGACTGTTGCAGCATTTGAAGACCAGTCAAAAATAAAGTCAAGTCATTGGTCAATTTCAAGCCCTAGCTTAGAATCGACCAATCAGATGCTATATTTCTTAGACTTAAGTCTCCTATTACAGTTGTACATTTGTCCATGTCACTTTCTTTATTGAATTCAATGCACTTCATAGCACCGTGTTTCTGTTGCACTATCCAACAAATGATTTTATGAAATATAGTTATTAATAATAAAGTCTGAAAGTTGTTTGCTGTTGTTATTTAAAATATACGTGTAAAGGTAACACTCAAAATGGACCATATAAAAAATGCATCTCAGCATTTTTAATTCCCTTTTCCAAAAAGCCAGTGATAACTAATCAGGATGTATTCTAAATGTTATAAATGACTCAACATTAAATGAAAATTAGTAAGCAGGTTTGTAAAATGTCATTTGCAGATTTGTTTATTTTATATGGTATTTTGCTAAAGAATGGTGATTCAGTCACAAAGTCAACGCTTGAAAATGTCGCTTTTTAGCTGATATAATATTCATTTTGGATATAAAGAATGAAGGTGATATTTTATAGGAGAATGCAATATTAAATGAATGCACAGAAATTGATATAAATTAAAAACAATATAAAAATCTTATCACATCAAGGGCGTTAGGTATAAAGTTTTATTTCAAATTTAATCTTGGTGTTGTTAGAATAATAAAAAAGAGGAACTGAAAAGCTGAATAAATTCCAAAAACATGCTAGATTAAGAAAAACATTTAATTTACATCATACTTAAACTGCTATGTTTTAAAAACTAAATTACTAAACAGAATTTACATATTTTGCATTTTCTGTAATACTGAAAAAAACAATCAAATAGTATAAACTTTTAATTCATTTGATTTCAGAACAGAATAAATATTCCTTTATAGTAATTTAAAACATAAACTTACAATTGTGAAACACTATCCTACAGAATTGCGCTGCACACATGGATAATTTTCAAAAAAAAATCTTGATACACTAAATTTTTACTCCATAATAAAAGTTAACAAAGCGGCCACTTGTTTGCTCTATTCAATGAAGCTACGATAACGACACCCACTTTTATCATTAACTCCACCTCTTTTATCTGTCTGAGGACACTGTAGAGTGACTGACAGGTCATAGATAACGCATTATCCAATCAGATCACTAGCTATAGAGTAAATCCTTTCATGATTGGTTTAGCAGGTGCTCTAGTGGAAAATAGATGGCACTTGAGTAAAATTGAGAGAAAATGGAGTTCCAAGTGAAAGCCATTTGTTTGTTATCAATAAAATGAGTAACAGAACTCTACAATATTGAGAAGCAAAGATCAGTAAATCACACTTCTGCATTTTTATTGACTTTGTAAAATAATCTTACTGAAGCTTGAGCAGATATTTTACTGCAAAGGAAAAGAAAATGTATATAACACAAGACTATCACCTTAAATTGAAATGATGTGTTTATAATAAATTAACAGTTACTTAAGTAAAACAAATCTGCTTACCATCTTTGTCAGCATTATACACTGAACAAGAGAAAAGATAACCTAGGTACATGTACTATATTCCTTAGGTGTCTTAACTAACCTGAATAATGTATTAATAATTATGTCATAATTAGTTGTGTATTCATTTATTTTATCCTCATGTATCTGCATGCATTATGGGTTTCACACAACTCTCAGAGACCATTGTATCTGTCTTTTACAAAGTCCTGACATTTAAAACTTGTTTGATTAATTGATATATAATTTAATTGTTTGGTGTTTTTTTCCAATATATTTTAGCTATAAAAGCTAACACCAGTGGGTCATCATTGGAAGTAATGTATAGCACATTTACATACTCAGTTGAAAAAACTTTAATGAAGACGGATTTACTGGAAATTATGTAACTGCATGTGCTTAAAAGTTATTGTAGCTTTTGAAAACATTTATCATATAAAATGAGGCATTTGATATGATCAGAAAGCATACCGTAATTTTTCACTGATCCTACGTTTTTTTTAGATCTTATAACACACCTAGTTAGTGTGGGGTAATTTCGAATTAACAAAATTTTGTCCTACTAATTAAACAAAATTTACGAGTATGTACGAGAGTTTCAGGACATTTCATTCTCCAGGCATCAAAGAGGCTTGCAATAACTAGAATCAGAGGCATGCCTCTTAATGACACAGACTGAAATGCCAAAGCTTCCAGTGGCACTGATTAGATGGATGGCATTTTGGGATAGATTAATCCTATCACTTTTGCTCTGTAATTAACATACATAAAATAGATATTAATATGAAAATTATCGGCATTTAGTGCCTAGTAGTTTTGCTAATCATGCAGCTGTTGAAAAAAAATGTTAAAATATCTGTAATATTACAGGAAAATTAGTCACAAAGATAATGTCAGGTCACTGTGAAATGAATATCACAATAATTTACAAATGAATATGTAAATACTTTGACAGAGACTTTCAGTAATATATTCAGTAACTGTTCCGTATGTAATATATATAATGTGGTCTAGGCGCATAACAAAATAAATGATAAAAAAATAACAATCAGAAAAGCAAAAAAAACTTCCCCAATTATTGTAAATCATTATTGCCAATGAAAGCTTGAATAAAGTCCTAAAAAAGTCTGACTGCACTATATCAGTCATGTAATTTAATTATTCTAAGCAATGAAAAAATATATTACCTGTAAATGGCTTGAACACTCTTCCAATATAAATTATTGAATATTTCTGTATAATATGACTGTCGTAAGCACTGTTTCAATAATTATTAGCACATAAATAAATGTAAAAGTATAATTCTCACAAATTTTAAGCAATATGATGTACAAAAGATGATATGCTGGAATTCTGGAAAAATGGACCTATTTAATGTCAAATTAAGTTCCACTTGAGCAATCAGAGTGAAGTTCTACATGTAGGAATACAATCAAATAGATAAATCTGTCATAAAATTACTTTTCTTGATTGGATTATAGTAATTCAATTATGTATCAAAATCTGTTTGGTGGCATTTCAGCCCTAAAAGGACAAAAGGGGACAATTATCACCTTCTGTTTGTTTGTACAATATGGGGATTAAGAGTTACCTGACCTTTGGATAATTAATTATCTGTTGAAAGATAATTTACTCCATAATTACAGTTTGTTGATGAATGAATAGAACTGCTATCATTTGAGCAAATGGCTTGAGACACTGACAGGTTTTTGTCAGTTTTGGAGCTTTGGGTTCTTTTGTAATCCTTTTGGCACTTATGATTGCCCAGGAAAAGAATATGTGTGTGTTTTTAAAAAAAAATCTTGATTACACTAAAAGGACAATTGTAAAATAGTTTTGATGTTTTTACAATATGTCTCAAAATACATTATCACATTCTAATAGCTGAAATAATTTCTAATTTCAAAAATAAATACATCAAAATCATTATAAAATCTATATGAAATGCAAGAAAACAAAAAAAAAAGTTAATGTTTCATATATATATATAATGTTTATATTATTTGTAATATTTTGTCTGTAAACTAAAAATATGTTTTATATACCTTCCTTTGCAAATACAATTTCGTATATAAATCACTGACCCAATTAGTTTGTGCTATATATATATTTTTTTTATGTCCAGCCTATATAAAACACATGTTTATATACTGGGCCAAAGAGCTATAAAAATAAATATATTATATGAATATAGAGCAAATTTCGCCAACCTCCCGTGACAAAAAAACGAGATCTCGTTTACGGGAGTGGCGCTTTCTCCATGCGCCATTTTGTATGCGAAAGCAAATATTCATCGGTAAAATAATTATCACTGTATGGCCACGCTTCTTTCGATGGCAAAAAACAACGTGTACTTCGTGTCTTAAGACCATTTCAAATTAAACTAATTTTGTTTTAGAAGCTAACATGTATTTTAAATGTAGTTTTACAGGTACAAATTGTAACTCTATGCTCGCCGATGTTTGTTTTTAGTAAGATAACGCCGAATCACGCTCTGACACGAGCTCACGCGAAATTACAGCCAGTTGCCATTCTGTGTATTTATACTTCTTTGACTGGGCTAATAAGTCAAAAATTTGAAAACAAAACTTTGCAACTTAATTTCTTGTGTCATGTAATAAAACATTTATTGACCAGCTTGCCTGCCTGCAGTCAAAACTATAATGGCACTCTGGTCTTTACACCTCAGTTCTGACTATTGACAAATTAGCCATTCATTAACTGTATAATATATAATGGCTGGTGTTTCAAGCTAGTTTACTTGATTGTTTATTTACAAGTAAATAAGTGAATATTTTATTATTGTGACAATTGTGCATTACATAATCATAAACATAACATTTCAAAGGCATGATTTAAAAAAAGCATCCGGTCCAGTGGGCATGTAAGTCACCTAGTCAAACACAACGTAATATATGTGATACGGGAGACAATCAAAATCCCCTTGCTTGATCAAAATCCCCTCCACTGAAAACTGACAGGGTGTTACAAAATCCCCTTCATACTTTTGCAGGGGGTATCATAATCCCCTCTGTGATTTTTACTTATTTCATCAAGTTCAAATACAACTTTACACAATTAAAAATTCAATTACATAAAGCACGTAAATACAATGCCTTTAGCAAACATAATTTAATTTGGGGCACTGATATCTATATATCTATAATGAAAATCACAGAGGGGATTATGATACCCCCTGCAAATGTATGAAGGGGATTTTGTAATTCCCAGTCATTTTTCAGTGGAGGGGATTTTGATCAAGGGGATTTTGATATACACTCGATACGGGAGACACTCGTGTGATACATGTTATGTGTCCGTAAGACAGCATGCTTGACTTTTCTCAGTGAATGACTGAATTTGAGCTTTGCCAAACTTTAAAAAATTCTCAGTTAAAAAGGGGCATAACTCTGTCAAAATTCAAACAGAGTTATGTGGATTATTTCTCCTGGTGTAGACTATGATAGTAACTAACTATTTTAAGTTTCAAGTCAATAGCTTTGATAGTATTTAAACAGGGATATTTGACTAAATAAAAAAAAAAACTTTAACCAACAGTGACGCCGACGCCGGGGTGTCAGTGCAATAGCTCTACTTTTTCTTCGAAAAGTCAAGCTAATAAAGTATATACAGTTTTGTCATAAACCCTACAGTCTTCCTGACCTGGTAGGCCTGAAGTATAAATTTTGATAGTATTACTTTCTTTGGTATTCATTTAATAAGAAAGAAAGTTTTTGAATCATTTGAATTATTAACTCATTACAATAAAATTAAGGCAGTATGATCTTATAAACTGGTACTGTAATACTTTACTCTAAAAGCTATGTGCCTGAATGCATTTTTTATATTTTTGATAAAAAAAAACAGCAATGATGAGATGTAATTGTTAGAAAACTTGATTTATTAAAAATATGATAAAAACACTGTTGTATCTTATCACTTTGTTTATTTAGCCCAAATTCAATCAAACTTTCTAAATCGTTATAAAGGTGAGAACTGATTTGCTATAAAGGTGAGAAATATCATCTGCAATTTATTTACTGCACAGTAGCTATACAGTAGCTTATTATGATAAACAGTAGCAAGTCTATCAATCGTCCAGTCTTGTATATTGGCTCTTACCGCCAATATGCAGACCATAGGCCACATACCTTGCATACCAGAATCAGTGTCTTTAAAGAGAAATAATTTCCGTTTGAAATTTTATGGAACTGGGTGTCAAAAGTTCTGAGGAAAAGTCGTTTTTCTCAATTTTTTTAATGGAATTATCAGGGCATGGCCTTTTTTCCTACATGAATAAAGTCGCATTAAGGCAAAACTTCTGTTTCACCTCAGATATGACAACGATATCATAAACTTACTGAAAAACATTCATAAAGTGAAAACTTTTATTACAAAATTCTAGATGAAAGGCTAATGTTCCATCGTGATCCCAGATTTATATCCCGCAATGAAAATATTTTTAAAATGCTATTTTCATGAGAAGTAAATATCATGATCTGCACCTGTTGAGAAGATTAGCGCCAAATCATACAAGTTGTCACTTATATTCTAAGAATGCAATTGCACTGGGGCGATGAAAACACATACCGTACACACCAAATAAACATCCCCCTGGGGCGTTGTATTTTGCAATTTATGGTAGAATGTGGAATGACAAAATTTCCACACACAAAACTTTTTTTTTTAAATTTGAAGCAAAAACAGCCACAAAAAAAACAGACGTATGAATTTTAAGCCTTATCATGCTGGACACGATTGATTCTGCCTTTGCAACAAGTGCAGATCATGATCAGCCTGCACATCCATGCAGTCTGATCATGATCTGCAATGCTAGCCATTCAGTCAGTATTTTTTTGGTATGACCCCTTTTAACAGATAATGTTAAATATCCAAATAGAAAGACGGACAAGTTCATTATAGAAATTTAACAGGGTAAGGATTAATGATTTTGAAAAAATAATGCTGAAATTCATTTACTTTGCTTTGAGGATCATACTCACATATTTTCAGTTGAGCCCTAACACCTGAACTAACTTGGTAGGCCATACATTGCCATTTGTGCAATCATCCCAATAGCCGAAAACCAGTGATAAGCCTACATGCAGCTATGCAGAAAACCTGATCTTGCAAACTTTTGTCTGATGGGGTAGGGGTGGGTACAGTTGGGGTAGGGGTGTTGATGCTAGCGATGCACACAAACAATGGTCAAAAGCTAGAAAACTGTCACTGAATATTTGAGAACCAACTGAGGAGCTTGTAGGTATTCACTGCAGAACAGTTCATTTGCATATTGTTATGTGGTTCAGCAGAAATAAATTGGCAAATAAAGCTATCGCTGAATTAATGCAAATTGAGCTTGAAATTTCATCTTGTCTTGGTAATTGATCAAAATTTGTTTTAAATTGAATTTAAAAGACAAATGATCTTTACTTACTATGTAGAGAGATCCTATTAGTTCCTTATGTATGAAAAAAAAAACGAAATGACTTTTGTTTTATTTCATGAAAATATGTAACAACACATTTAAAGCCGAACAATATAAATTATGCTAACTGCCTTGAAAGCCTAGTGGTAGAGCGTCCGCTTCGAGTGCGAGAGGTCGTGGGTTCGATCCTGGCTGCGTCATACCAAAGATGTGAAAAATGGTACCAGTAGCTCCCTTGCTTGGCGCTCAGCATTAAAAGGGAAACTTGCCTCTTCTCTCATACCTTCGTGACGATGGATTCTATCAGGAATGAGGTGTCGAGATTAATATAAGTTGTTACTACAAAACTTGTTTCACAATCAACCTAAAATAAATTAGTATAAACTAAAACTGCTCGAAGTACAGAAGGCAAGGTGACTGTCCTCCATGAGAACTGGACACCTGCAGTCATTTATATTCTTCTCTTCTGATCAGTGTAGGGAAGTTGTGCGCTTTTCCATGATGACTGGACAATAAGCTCTTCACTTCTAATCTATGTTGGGAGGTTTGTTAGTTTAACTTTTGAAGAATAAGTATAATGCTTTTATGTAATACAGGAAAAATGTCTCAAGGATTATAATTAGCTCACGGACCATTGTTTAACACAATGTAAGACTTTGAATCAATTTCAACAAATGATTTTAATGACTTTGACTTAGGTAAATTAAGAATCATGTTCATTTAAAGACTGACTCAATTTAAAGCATCAGACACATCTTACCCACCCATAATATACTTCTCCCCCAACTCCGCAACCCCCAGCTCAAACCCGTAACCCCCTAAACTCCCTCTCCACACACATACCTTCTAATCCCCAATTGACTGTAAAGCTTAGTTATAGCCAATCTACCCCCATATTTTAGTACTGTTTATCGGGAGAACGTGCAAGTTTTTTTTCAAATCGTTTGTACAAATGTTACTGAAAACATCCTTTATGCCAAGCAACTACAGCAACAGAATTTCCATGGCGGAACCATTCATATATGAGCCGTGCCATGGGAAAACCAACATAGTGGGTATGCGACCAGCATGGATCCAGACCAGCCTGCGCATCCGCGCAGTCTGGTCAGGATCCATGCTGTTCGCTAACAGTTTCTCCAATTCCAATAGGATTTAAAAGCGAACAGCATGGATCCTGACCAGACTGCGCGGATGCGCAGGCTGGTCTGGATCCATGCTGGTCGCACACCCACTATGTTGGTTTTCCCATGGCACGGCTCATATCACGAGACCATCCCTTCAAATATCCTTGAGGAAGAAAGACAAAAAAATTCATTATCTAGAATGTTTACATATTATCAATACATGACAAGTGAGCATAATGTTATAATAAACCATGTGTCTACAAGGAATCGTATTTTCCCAGGCTTCTGTTCCATGTCTTCCTTGTGTTTTTCTCAACCACTGTGTGAGAATATATTCTTCTCCCAGTGATATAAGTAAAAACAGATGTCTTTTTGTGATATGAAAATCATCTTCACTGACAATCTCACCCACTGGGTTTCTCAAAATCAGGCCGCTAGTATAACAGATTTAGAAATCTTGGTGTGTTGATGTCTGCACTATTTTTTTTAAAATCAAACCACAACCGACGATTCCATCCTTGAGCAACACATGTCCGAAAGGTGCTTATTCTTTTTGTAAAAGCATCATATTAGTTATATTATATTATAAAGTAGGTTATGCATAGTAATTAAGTCATGCATATTAATCAGGTTACGAATAGTAATTAAGACTGATTACAGAAAAATCATTTCATTTCATGGGCATTAAATGTCATGGTTTTTCTAAAACTGCTAAGTGATTTTGTGGATTTTTCAACTTTTAAAGATTTATTTGCTTTGTTTTAATTTTGTTCATTGGCACATGAATCATAAAATCCACAATGTTTTGTCCTTTAAGAAGTTAATACATATTTGACAAGTATTTAAGTGATACTTATTTTCATTTTAGCCTACTTATTTTGTTATAATCTTTAATAGGTTTTACGTATGGTCTAGATTAATTTACCATCAGATATCCTTTCTGATCCCAGTATACTATAAGAAACAGTATGTTTTTTTCCTCTTGCCTTGAAATGATGTTTCATAATATAAACATTTTAACTGATATATCTCATGCTTGACAGATCTTCCCCTTTTCTCTCCCGCCTTTTTCTTATCAAAAAAAATCTGTTTACTGCATGTCGGTATATGTAAATTCTGTCAGCTTATTCCACATTTTCATTCTTTCTAATGGTACTGCAATGTTTTGCCATTTAACTAGCATTGCTATTTTTTTTACTAAACAAGAGCACCGCCTTGCGGGTGCTGACGCTCATCTGATTTTTTTTGTATAATAGAAATATTGTCCTACCCATGATTTTCTAAGTCTAAAAAGGGCCATCATTCTTGCAAAAAGCAGGATAGAGTTATGTTTCTTGATGTACAGTGTCCACTTATGATGGTGAAAAACTGTTGCAAGTATTAAAGCAATAGCTTTGATAGTTTATGAGAAAAGTTGACTTAAACATAATATTCAACCAAGAAAATGATTTTTCTAAGTCCAAAAGGGGCAATAATTATTGCAAAAAGCAGGATGGAGTTATGTTGCTTGCTTTACAGGGTCAGCTTATGATGGTGAACAACAGTTGCAAGTTTTAAAGCAATAGCTTTGATGGTTCAAGAGAAAAAGTTGACCTAAACATAAAACTTAACCAAGAAATCTGATATTTTCTAAGTCCAAAAGGGGCCATCATTCTTGCAAAAAGCAGGATGGAGTTATGTTTCTTGCTGTACAGGGTCCACTTATGATGGTGAAAAACTGTTGCAAGTTTTAAAGCAATAGCTTTGATAGTTCAGGATAAAAGTTGACCTAAACATAAAATTTAACCAAGAAAACTGATTTTCTAAGTCCAAAAGGGGCAATAATTCTTGCAAAAAGCAAGATGGAGTTATGTTTCTTGATGTACAGGGTCTGCTTATGATGGTGAACAAGTATTCCAAGTTTCAAAGCAATAGCTTTGATAGTTTAGGAGAAAAGTTGACCTAAACATAAAACTTAACCAAGAAATCTGATATTTTCTAAGTACAAAAGGGGCCATAAATCTTGCAAAATGCAAGATGGAGTTATGTTTCTTGCTATACAGGGTCAGCTTATGATGGTGAACAAGTATTCCAAGTTTCAAAGCAATAGCTTTGATAGTTTAGGAGAAAAGCTGACCTAAACATAAAACTTAACCAAGCAACGCCGACGCAGACGCCGACGCCGACGCCGACGCCGACAACCGCTCAAGTGATGACAATAACTCATCATTTTTTTTCAAAAAATCAGATGAGCTAAAAATGAACCTCATCTTCTATTTCAATTTGATCACAAATAATACCTTGTGCAGTTACCTCCATTTGTAGGGTCCAAAGGTTTAGAAAAACATGAAATATTGTGACATATTTTTACAACCTTTTACATTTTTTAAGACACTTGTAAACTTTCACTCAAGGATGAATAAATGGCTGGAATTGAAAGTACTTGAATACAATCAGATCAGATGTACTAATTGAAACAGACAGTTGAAATGAATTAGGTAGTGCACTTATAGAAATGTCTGTGGAGTAGTCTGAATTTGTGAAAGGAAATTTGGGTAAAACAACAAAATCCACACTTCAAAATAAAATTAACTTGAAAAAAGGGAACTGTGGTTTACACTGTACTGTAGAGATTCTGGAAGAGAAAAAACCTGAGCAACACTGCATGTGGCAGATTCAGTGACTGTGTGAAGAATAGAAAGAATACACTGTAGATATTTTCCCAGGACCATGTTTCTCTGTATGGTGTCATCAAGCTTGCTGTTGTGTCATACATGATGATTGATATAGTTCATGACGAGCTCTTCACTGCGCACTGTAAACCTCCAGATTCTCCTGTTATTCATGGAGTACTGTAAATCCCCATAGATTCTCGAGCTCTTCATTTCTTGAGCTGTTCACTATGCACTATAAACTCTCATTGGTTTTTTGGCTGACTTCACTGTACTATAAATGCCAATAAGTTCTTAAGCTCTTCAATGTGTACCGCGAACCCCCATAGATTCTCAAGTTCTTCACTTTGCACTGAATAAACCCCCACTGGTTCTGGAGCTCTTTTAACTGTGTGCTGTAAACCCACAAAGGTTTTTGAGCTCTTCACTGTGTACTGTAAACTCCCATAGGTTTCCAAGCTTTTCACTGTGTACTGTAAACCAGAACAGACTGTCAAGCTCTTTACTGTGCACTGTAAACCCCCATGTTTACAGTAGCTATAGGTTCTGAAGCTCTTCACAGTGTTCTGTAAAACCCCATAGGTTCTTGAGCTCTTATCTCAATACTGTAAACCCCTACATGTTCTTTTAATAAAAGCTCTTTAACTACATTGGTTCTCAAACTCTTCACTGTTTACTGTAAACCTCCATCTTCACTGTAAACCTCCATAGGTTCTTGAGCTCTTCACTGTGTACTGTAAACTCCCATAGGTTTCCAAACTTTTCACTGTGTACTGTAAACCAGAACAGACTGTCAAGCTCTTTACTGTGCACTGTAAACCCCCATGTTTACAGTAGCTATAGGTTCTGAAGCTCTTCACAGTGTTCTGTAAAACCCCATAGGTTCTTGAGCTCTTATCTCAATACTGTAAACCCCTACATGTTCTTTTAATAAAAGCTCTTTAACTACATTGGTACTCAAGCTCTTCACTGTTTACTGTAAACCTCCATCTTCACTGTAAACCTCCATAGGTTCTTGAGCTCTTCACTGTGTACTGTAAACTCCCATAGGTTTCCAAACTTTTCACTGTGTACTGTAAACCAGAACAGACTGTCAAGCTCTTTACTGTGCACTGTAAACCCCCATGTTTACAGTAGCTATAGGTTCTGAAGCTCTTCACAGTGTTCTGTAAAACCCCATAGGTTCTTGAGATCTTATCTCAATACTGTAAACCCCTACATGTTCTTTTAATAAAAGCTCTTTAACTACATTGGTTCTCAAGCTCTTCACTGTTTACTGTAAACCTCCATCTTCACTGTAAACCTCCATAGGTTCTTGAGCTCTTTACTGTGTACTGTATCCCCCTGCTCTATATTATAGCCTGTTTTTTTTGTTAAAAGGTTAAAAGCTGAGGTTTACTGAGTTGTCAATACTGAGGGAAAATATGCTGACAACTAAATTCCAAAACCTTTGAATTTAGTATTTAGTGAAATCTGGATGCACAATGCTTCAAGAAAAGGAATCTTTATACTGGTTCTTATGGTATTATATATACAATTCATAATAATAAATGATAACAACAGTATTAATTAACTGACATTACCATATTTTGTAAGATACAGACTATGACAAATGTATTGTCACACTCTAAAGTTTTTGTCTACTATGACAATCAGCAAAATATAATGTAACTAGAAATATGTCCACCGGACACTAAAAAGGTTGCCCACAAATAAGCTGACATCTACAATACATGTATTACTTTGTGTAATTCTATATCAGTGTTGGGCTTATTAGACTAAGTTAAATCTTAAGACATTATTTTACACATCAGTTTCTATGGTTTCAATAGTATTACATTTATTATTACAAAAATATATGGAGGATCAATAGATGTATTCCACTTCACTGTTCTGAAAACTAAAAACTTAGATAAAACATAAAAATGGATGTAAAATGAAACAGAAAAATTGTATGAAAAGCTTAAATTCTGATCTTAATGATTGATTTTTTTAAGATGCTTTATAAATATTCAGTGACTGTTTTCGAGCAATGCCATCAAATATGAAATAAGTAGTTCAATGCAATGTACAGACAAACATGGGAGTCACTATAACCACCTACTAATGGAAAGCGCCCTTAAAAACAAAGACACCTACATAATTACCTCCTTTACATTACAGCCCTTGAAAATTTATAGAAAAACAAGATATCTTCTAAAGCACTTTTTTCCCCAGTTTGTTTATCCAATTAAAACTGTAGAACTCACAGAATTTATAAAGACTTGTCATTATAAGAACTGTGATGTATCTAATACAAAAAAGATGCTATCAGTCACTTCATATATTCAATTAAGCCCTCCCAAATAAATGGCTTTAGTTTTTTTCCCTCTTTGCAATCTTTAACAGAAACAACTTGTTTCAAGAGATAAATATTTACACTGTGGGACTGATAGCTCTGAGAGAGATACTGCATGATACAGTTAATGGTAGATAATTTGAGAGTAATGTTCTTGTGAAAATCATGCATTCTATGTACCAAATAAGTTTCTATACTGTACTAGTAGTAGTTCTAAGTACCAAATGAGTTTCTATACTGTACTAGTAGTAGTTTTATGTACCGAGTAAGTTTCTATACTGTACTAGTAGTAGTTTTATGTACCAAATTAGTTTCTATACAGTACTAGTAGTAGTTTTATGTACCAACTTGAAATAAGTTTCTATACTGTACTAGTAGTAGTTTTATGTACCAAATTAGTTTCTGTACTGTACTAGAAGCAGTTCTATGTACCAAATAGGTTTCTGTACTGAACTTGAAGCAGTTCTATGTATCAAATAAGTTTCTGTACTGTACTAATAGCAGTTTTATGTACCAAATAAGTTGATGTACTGTACTAATAGCAGTTTTATGTACCAAATAAGTTGATGTACTGTATCAGTTGTTGTACTATGCAACAATAAAGCCATTATACTGTATTCAGTTGCAGAACTGTACTTTGAATAAGTTATTGCAATGTATTCACTTGCAGTTTTATGCTCTGTTTGAGTTTCTGTACTGTATTCAACTTCAATTTGTGCTCAGTTTAAGGTTGCATATTGTATTTAGTTGTCTGTTTTCTATTTATAGTAATTCCATTGCATTCACTTGCAGTTCTGTGTTCTGTTAAAGTTACTGCATTGTATTCAGTTGCAGTTCTGTGTTCTATTTGAGTTATTGCATTGTATTCAGTTGCAGTTCTACATTATGTTAGTTATTGCATTGTATTCAGTTGCAGTTCTGCATTATGTTAGAGTTATTGCACTGTATTTAGTTGCAGTTCTACATTATGTTAGAGTTATTGCATTGTATTTAGTTGCAGTTCTGCATTATGTTAGAGTTATTGCATTGTATTCAGTTGCAGTTCTGTGTTCTCACTGAGTTATTGCATTGTATTCAGTTGCAGTTCTACATTATGTTAGAGTTATTGCATTGTATTTAGTTGCAGTTCTGCATTATGTTAGAGTTATTGCATTGTATTTAGTTGCAGTTCTGCATTATGTTAGAGTTATTGCATTGTATTCAGTTGCAGTTCTGCATTATGTTTGAGTTATTGCACTGTATTCACTTGCAGTTCTGTGTTCTGTTAAAGTTACTGCATTGTATTCAGTTGCAGTTCTGTGTTCTATTTGAGTTATTGCATTGTATTCAGTTGCAGTTCTGCATTATGTTTGAGTTATTGCATTGTATTCAGTTGCATTTCTGCATTATGTTTGAGTTATTGCACTGTATTCACTTGCAGTTCTGCATTATGTTTGAGTTATTGCATTGTATTCATTTGCAGTTCTTTGATAATCGAGTGCACCATATTCAGTTGCAGTCTTGTTCAGCATTTAAATTACTGAAGTATATTCAGTTGCAGCACTATATTCTTAGTATATTGCAGTGTATGAGCTACTGAACTGTATTCAGTTGCAGTCGTATATACTGCATGATTTATTGTACTGTATTAACTATAGCACTGTCTTCAGTTTTATCACCTTGCAAGACAGTTTTCAGTTGCAGCACTTTGTGTAGTACAAGGTGTTTTACTGTTTTCAGTTGCAGCACTTTTAGTACAATGTTTTTTACTGTACTTAGTTTGTGAACTTTGTGAAGTACAAGGTTTTGTACAATAATATTCAGTTGCAGCACTGTGTGAAGTAAAAGGTTTTGCACTGTATTCAGTTGCAGCACTTTGAGTAGTACAAACCTTTAATGCCCTGTATTCAGTTGTTATAGTGTGTAGTTTTTCAGTTAATGTCCTGTATTCAGTTGTTGTACTGTGTAGTTTTTCAGTTAATGCCCTGTATTCAGTTGTTGTACTGTGTAGTTTTTCAGTTAATGCCCTGTATTCAGTTGTTGTACTGTGTAGTCTTTCAGCAAATCCCCTGTATTCAAATGTCATACTGTGTAGTGTTGGAGTTAGTGCCCTGTATTCAGTTGTCATTCTGTGTAGTGTTCAAGTTAATGCCCTGTATTCAGCTGCAGTACTATGAACTGCTTTGAGTTAATGCCCTGTCTTCAGATGTCATACTGTGCAGTGTGTGAGTTAATGCCTTGTATTCAGTTGTCGTACTGTATAGTGTTTGAATAAATGCCCTGTATTCAACTGTCAAACTGTATAGTGTTGGAGTTAATGCCCTGTATTCAGCTGGTGAACTGTGTAGTGTTCAAGTTAATGCCCTGTATTCAAATGTCATACTGTGTAGTGTTGGAGTTAATGCCCTGTATTCAGTTGGTGAACTGTGTAGTGTTCCAGTTAATGCCCTGTATTCGAACGTCATACTGTATAGTGTTGGAGTTAATGCCCTGTATTCAGTTGGTGAACTGTGTAGTGTTCAAGTTAATGCCCTGTATTCAAATGTCATACTGTGTAGTGTTGGAGTTAATGCCCTGTATTCAAATGTCATACTGTGTAGTGTTTGAGTTAATGCCCTGTATTCAAACGTCATACTGTGTAGTGTTGGAGTTAATGCCCTGTATTCAGTTGTCGTACTGTGTAGTGTTTAAGTTAATGCCCTGTATTCAAATGTCATACTGTGTAGTGTTTGAGTTAATGCCCTGTATTCAAGTGTCGTTCTGTGTAGTGTTTGAGTTAATCCCCTGTATTCAGTTGTCATTCTGTGTAGTGTTCAAGTTAATGCCCTGTATTCAGCTGCAGCACTATGAACTGCTTTGAGTTAATGCCCTGTATTCAGTTGTGGTATTGTAAAGTAGCCGTGTTCTGAGTTTCTACAATGTATGACTGCGATATACTGAACTTCCCGTTAGGGTAGTGACAAACATGTGTATTTCAACAAGTCAACGCCTGTACTTATGTTCCTAAAACTACTGCCCAAATCACAGTGTCCAGCATGCTTCACAACTGGTAACATCATGCCAACAGATGCAAGCCAGAAAGCCATTGCGGGTTATATAACATATCTTTAATTCATTCTTTTTTTAACTTATAATTGAAATGCTTTAAGATAAATCATGCACATGTCATAGTGCCAAAGAAAGCTTTTGACAATTACATAATTAACACCAGCAGAAACAGTTGGAAAAAAGGCTTCTAGGAGATCATCTGGCATGCATTACGCAACTCTCACTTGCTGACAAGGGAAGAAGCTTTGTAACTGTCTCACGTTTTTTCATGATGTTTCTTTCTGTTGTTGCAAAACAGGTGGTAGACACGCTGAGTGTCACCGTGACATGATAATAACTTAACTTTTTTATGTCTTCTTGGAAAATCTTATGTATAATAGGTCCCAGCAGGATCCATCTCAGGGTGATTCAGAACTCTAGCGTCAATTTCTCATCATTATAGGTACATTCTGCACAAAAACTATTTTTATATCTCATTTCAAATGTGAAACAGACACGGCTCCAACAGGCTTTATTTTCTTGGATACACTGCCGAACTGAATTTCTCACCATTATATATCTACTGAAATATGCTTTTCATTTCAAATTTCGTAAGATTCTAGTAAATTGTATGTTTCATGATTTTTGTTTTTTGTTTCATCCTATGAAGAAATAATGTATCAAATTTCTTGCCTAAAGCCAAGAAAGTAGTGAAGTAAGGGAGACTGGAGGAACTACATGTCAAACCAGTATATGCCAAACTAAATTTCAAATATCAACCAGTTTCTGTCCACAAGGACCTTCATTCAGAAAAAATTACAGGAAAATGAACTACTAAGGTGTGGAAATGCTGGAACTGGAAAAACATGTGTGTTACTATAAATAGTGACAACAGTTACTATAAATAAATGTCGTCTATATGGACAGTTAAGGCCAAGAAAATAAATTTCTTGTGTTGTTCCTAATTAATCAATGTACAATGTAACCTGTGTTTATGACACTTCTGCATAATGAATACCTTCCTACAAAGGGATATTTCCCGACAAAGGCAGCCAATTCACGAATACCTTCCTACAAAGGGATACTTCCCAACAAAGGCAGCCAATTCACGAATTTTTTCCTACAAAAGGATACTTCCCGACAAAGGCAGCCAATTCACGAATACTTTCCTACAAAGGGATTCTTCCCGACAAAGGCAGCCAATTCACGAATACCTTCCTACAAAGGGATACTTCCCTACAAAGGCAGCCAATTCACGAATACCTTCCTACAAAGGGAGACTTCCCAACAAAGGCAGCCAATTCACGAATACCTTCCTACAAAGGGATACTTCCCAACAAAGGCAGCCAATTCACGAATACCTTCCTACAAAGGGATACTTCCCGACAAAGGCAGCCAATTCACAAATACCTTCCTACAAAGGGATACTTTCCGACAAAGGCAGCCAATTTGTTTTCCATGCAGACAATTTGAAAAAGCAACAATCCCTGTATAGTACAAATTTAAAGTCTTGCAAGAAGTGAAAACAACACTATCTAAATAAGTAATGAACTTTTTTCTTCCTTTTAGAAGTTGATGTTTCTTTAGTAATAATTTTTAAATGAATCAGTAAGTATTTTTGAGTCAAGAGAACAGATTCATTAGAAATTTGGTAAAAAGTGATATTTTCTATGAAACAATGAACAATTGCATGTCAAAAAGAAACTTGAAAGGGATTAAAGGGAGGACGTTGTTTAAAGTTTTTTTTTATTTTTACCTCTAGCAGCCCCAAAAAGAGTTCAAATGGAACAATTTGAACCAATATTAGAGAGTTCCAATGCTACAGTCATGACCAGGAGCCTCAGAGAAGAAGACATTTAAGTAAAAATGTAGAAGTTGGACAATAGATGCATGACAATGGTCAATGGACTATCGGCCTTTACTAATAGTTTGTCTTCAACAATAAAAAAAAAAATTAATAAAAAAAAAGAGAAAAGATCAAAGCAGTGTCATTTCTTATGTTTATCTTAAATGTTAACTATTATGACCAGACAAGCTAAACACATGATAACATCTTGAATTATTGATTTCATATTAAAAGATTAATGTTTCGTATCTCTCTCCTTATGATGATAATATTCTAACGTCTGTCGCATCGTTGTATTGTACGACGACACATTACGGTCTATAGGCAAGATGTTACAACCATCTAGTCACAGATGGACGGGTATTTAAAGGATCTATTGGACAGATGAAAATCGCATTGACAATGTTTATGTCTTTTCGTCAATGTTTCTTTCATGGCTATATGCAATTTTTAATGAGTGTCTTTTGAAGTAAGGAAACATGTGACAGTTTTCTGTTCAATACAAACTTCCTCGGGGACCTTTAGGATATCTGTGCAGGGAAGCTGTAATCACCAACGACTACATGTTTGTTTCAAGGTCTAAGAAAATGAATCCTGCTAAAAAATATTACAATTTGATAAACAAAATTTGCAATGACAAAAAAATTACTAAAATCAATAATATAAAATCTTTGTGAACATTAGTGTGCAGTGAATTAAAAGCTGACAAAAAGCTCTTAAAAGGAGTAAATTACCACCATGTTAATATTTTTCAAAATATTAAGAACATATAATTATGTACTTTGTTCAGTAATTATAGGTAAACACAAAAAAAGTCCAGTATTAATTTGTCAAAAACACTTGTCTAGTATGAAAACCTCTACAGTGTTAGTCAAACAGTAAAATTTTAATGCAAAGTAGAAAGGATTTTGCACTACTTAACATCAAACTCACAAAATGAGAATTTAAACGATACTTATTTCTATCTTTAAAACAGAAGTTGCCCTCAAGGATAGCTAAAAAATTTCATCCTCAGAGATGTTTATAATGCAGTTCTGGATCTCTGACGTGACCAACAGAATATAAAAATAGCGTCAGTTATTTAGGTACGGTATACAGAAATATGTCAAAGATAAAAATTTCCTTCATGATTAATCAACAATCAGGCTAATTTTTGAGCTGATTAATCAACCATAAGGCTATTTGTGTACTGATCAATGAACGTCGGAATTTTGACTGATTCCTAGTACTTGTATCACAGCAAAATTTACCTCAATACTCTGGTCAGCTTCACTCATTGGACCGATCAATTTTCCTGCTTCAAGCCGGACTCTGGTCCAAACTCCTGGGTGGCTGTCATCCAAGCTCTTCAACATGTAATCTTCAAGGAAACCTTCCTCTTTAGTGGCTGCACTTGATTCATTTTTCACAGCTAAAGGTGTGTTGGCAGCAGATGGACTTTGGTTTGTTTGACTGTCCACAGTATTTGGTGACATGTTGTCAGAACCTGAAAAAATATGTACTTTAAATATAGGAGGACTTTCAAAACCTCAACATTTTTCATTACTTTCAACTTCTGAAAAAGGGGGGACGAGTCAGATGATTCAGACGAGCCTGTCAAAGGAAAAGACCAAATTGGCTGCTTAAATCAAGTGACTGCTTAACTGGTTGCGACTTTTTTTACGAGTACAAAAATTGTCTGCAGAAAGCACAATATATCTATAAAATTTGGCCAAAGTGTAAATGATGTTCTCTGGTATTAGTAAATGGAAGGCTTTGGGTTAATTTTATTTTTAACAAATAGATGTAACTTGACCATTAAATAGGGTCAGACGATGCATTTGGGAATGAACATTGGCTGCTAACTGCATAAAGCAGGTGACTGTTTAATGCTGTTTGTCAGAGGGCAATTCAAAATGACCAATGACAGCAGGAGAATTTTGTTTCTAAAGATCACCGCCTCAGTAGCCCAGTGACGGAGCACCCACTTTGAGTGCGGGAGGTCATAGATTTGATCTCTGACCGCGCCATACCAAAGATGTAAAAAAATTGGTACTAGTAGCTTCCTCGCTTAGCGCTCAGCATTAAGAGGATAGTGCTAGGAATGGTCAGCCCAGTGTCAGTATAATATGACTGGGTGGGGTATCATGTTATGTGTCTATGACGTGATATTCCAGTGAGGCAGCACTATAAAGTTGGACATTGTGCTCACTGCTACAAGTAGATATTGTTGTTTATATGACTGAAAATTGTTGGAAAAAGACGTAAACCCCAAACACACACACACACACTGTTTCTAAAGAAAAGAAAAGTAGCTCCTACCTTTTTCACAGTCAGCTGACAACGTAGTAATCAGTTTCATCCCTTCCGTAGCTTTTTCCGTCAACAAGTTCTTGTTTCCATTTTCAGACGATTTATCCGACACAGAGTGAGATGTGTAAAAACCAGTCGGGACCTCATGATGTCCGACAAGGAAGGATTCACTGTGACCATGGAAACTGTTGCTTGGTTGTAAAATAGAAGGTTCACTATCTGACTGGTTGGAATCACCAGGCACATGATCAGATGTTCCACCCACATTTTCAGAATCTGAAAACAAATGAATATGTATCTTATAAAAGCAGACTTTTTTATTCACCTGTGCTATGGCATATCTCCTTGTAATAGCAAGACCTTACTGGTTTGTGACCCAGATTCGGACAATTTTATGACATTTTCAGCGTCATATTTTCTTTTTTGATGTGTTTGTATCTAAAAATCAACTGGACAAGTCACTGAGGCCCGAAAGTGGGTACGTAAATTCAACATTTATAGCATGCAGGACCCAGAAATCCGACAGTAGGAAAACGTTAATTAGAGTCATTTCTGTCTCGCAGAATCACTTTTAGGTCAGTGGTAATGATAAAAATACATGTTTACCTTGTTTACATTCTACTATTAATGTTTGATATATGGCTGTCGAGAGCTGGCCTATATATGACACAAAATTTTGAGTAAAAAAAATTGGTTTATATGCATTATCTTCTGGAAAATTTCATTTAAGCCAGGCACCATCTACCCATTTTGATCATTTTAAAACACGCAATTTTCTCTTCTGCATTTAGCAGATTGTAGATGAGTACCCCTTGAATAATGTTGGGGCCTCAAAATAAGTATGCACATGCGCACTGAAAGCACATGCAACTTCCCCCAGCGAGAGCCATTAAACAATCGAGTTGTGACCTTAACCTTAAGCTGCATGGCAGGGGTGAATTTTGAATTCAGCACGCTCAAACTTTTGACCTTGAGCTGTGACCTTGACCTTGAGCCAACATGGCTGACTTACAAGTTCTGCATAGCGTCTTGATGAGGTGATAAACTGACCCAAGTTTCATGAAAATCCTGCAAGGGGTTTAGGAGATACAGAGCGGACACAAAATGGAAGGCTCAAACATTTGACCCGGAGTTGTGACCATGATCTTAAGCCAGCATGGCTTTGCCAACATGGCTGACTCGTGAGTTCTGCACATCGTCTTGATGAGGTGATCATTTGACCAAAGTTTCTTGAAATTTCTTCAAGGGGTTTAGGAGATACAAAGCAGACACAAAATGGAAGGCTCAAATGTTTGACCCAGAGATGTGACCTTGACCTTGAGCCAACATGGCTGACTCATAAGTTCTTCACATCGTCTTGATGAGGTAATCATTTGACCCAAGATTCATGATTATTCTTCAAGGTGTTTAGGAGATACAGAGCGGACACAAAATTGAAGGCTCAAACCTTTGACCCTGGGTTGTGACCTTGACCTTGAGCTGACATGGCTGACTCATAGGTTCTGCACATCGTCTTGATGAGGTGATCATTTGGCCCAAGTTTCATAAAAATCCTTCAAGGGGTTTAGGAGATACAGAGCGGACAGTAAAATTTTACAGAAGGACGGAAGACGGATGGACGGAAGGATGGACGGAGACTTGTGGCAGGGGATTAATAACAAGAGCTGTCTGATGACAGCATGCTCAACTATTCGAAGAATTGATTGAAGAATTGGGCCAAAATATTTCCACAGATATTCAGACAAAAGAAATAAATAGATTAGACAAACAATGTTCCTGTATTTCTTTGATTTCGATAAGTCTTTCACTAAATGGCAATGTATGAACCAAAAAGGGCCATAATTCAGTCAAAATAGTTATGTACTCTTGCCTACAGATGGAAATCATAATGATAAACAAGTGTTCAAAGTTTAAAAGCCATATGTCAAATAATTTTGACAAAACGTGGACTTGTATGAAAACAGAACCAATTTCAAAGTCCAAAAAGGGCCATAATTCAGCCAAAATAGATAACAGAGTTATGTACTCTTTCCTACAGATAGAGACTATTATACTAAACAAGTGATAAAAGTTTCAAAGCCATATGTCAAACACTTTACAAAAAATATGAAATGGTACGGAAAACTTAACCAAGATTTGTAAGTCAAAAGGGGCCATAATTCAGCCAAAATCCTTGATGGAGTTATGTACTCATGCCTATAACTGGCCATGGTGATGGTAAACAGGTGCTGAAAGTTTCAAAGCTTTATCTCAAAAGACTTTGTCAAAATATGAACGGGTATGAAATATTAACCCAGATTTCTAAGTCAAAAAGGGCCATAATTCAGCCAAAATTCTTGATGGAGTTATGTGTTCTTGCCTATAACTGGACATGGTGATGATAAACAAGTGTTGAAAGTTTCAAAGCTTTATCTCAAAAGACTTTGTCAAAATACGAACTGGTACGAAAAACTTAACCAAGATTTCTAAGTCAAAAGGGGCCATAATTCAGCCAAAATCCTTGATGGAGTTATGTGCTCTTGCCTATAATTGGCCATGGTGATGGTTAACAAGTGTTGAAAGTTTCAAAGCTTTATCTTAGAAGACTTTGTCAAAATATGAACTGGTACGAAAAACTTAACCATGATTTCTAAGTCAAAAGGGGCCATAATTCAGCCAAAATCCTGGATGGAGTTATGTGCTCTTGCCTAAAACTGGCCATGGTGATGGTAAACAAGTGTTGAAAGTTTCAAAGCTTTATCTCAAAAGACTTTGTCAAAATGTGGACTGGTACGAAAAACTTAACCAAGGTGTGATGCAGACGCCGACGCCGTGGTGAGTAGGATAGCTCTACTTATTCTTCGAATAGTCGAGCTAAAATGGTTTAAATATAGTCTATTATAAGCCAAACTTCTGTCACCCATTTGTAAATTACTTAATAATAATTGAATATATATCGAAATATAGAGTTTACATGCTGCATGAATTATTGCAGGTAAATGCCTAGGCATGGGCATGCAGGGCCATGCATACAACAATTCATTTAACAGTAACCTCTATGCTTGTCGATACTTGTAACGCAAACATGTTAAAGATTAATATGTTACAACTTAAAATAACTTCATGCACTTCTGCCTTTTAATATTTACATTTTTGTATATAAAACTGACTACTTCTGCTCATCTATTGACCAGATGTCGTGAAAATCTATATTATTACAATGTCTTAATGTAGACAATCAAATCGTAACATTCTGCCGTCCATCTTGAACTTCTTCAACAAATAATGAGAAAGCCCCGAACAATGCCTTAGTAATCCCTGGGCTAGATATCCGCCTTTGATTAATAATAACAACCATTTCATCCCATTCAAAGTGATATATTTGATGACCATATAAAAACTAAGCAAAACTATTTCTTTGTTTAATTTCTTATACAAGATAAGATTTTTAGCAAATTCCAGCGTAAAATCATCCTGCGGCAAGCCAAAAGGATGTAATATACAAACCAAATTCCTTAAAGATAGGTCAGTTTTCACGTTTTGTCGAAAACTGACAATCGAAAGTCGTAAAATAGAAAATCATAAAATGCTTTAATGGGGGACATTATTATTAACAAATACTTAAGATGTACAAGGGATTATCTTCGGACAATACATGTCTATTTTATGCTTTTGACACATTTGTATTAAAAATATCGGCAATAGATTGATAACTTCAGTTATATCTATTTCTAAAGCCATTAGTAATATGTAAAAATTAATCCGTCTTTATAAAGATGAATCTTTTGTGTTGTCTTTGGTTATCGAATGATCTGTGTAAATATAACACGATGACTTTCAACTGTAATATACAGTATGGTTTTAAATCCATTTATGTAAATACAAAAGAAAAATGTGTCATAATCTTTGACATTTTATACATATTACGATGATAAAAGTTTCCTTTTCTCTGTTCCTCTAGCGAATGATATTGAATGAATTAATTTAAGTGTGAAAAATGTTATGGTTTGACAGTATATTGCAACCTCGAATGATGATATTATTTTGTCTTTTTATTAATGATGGCATAAAAGTTTCCGACAATGATGATGATGTTTGTGATGTTGATAGTGGTGATGATGGCCATGGTGATGCTGCTACTGGTGATGATGTTGATGATGCACGTGAGCCTGATGATGATGGCCTTGGTCACAGTGATGATGAATATGAAATTTCAATACTGATGATGGTGATGATGATGATGATGATGATGATGATGTTCATGGTGATGATGATGCAGATATTTGTGATGATGATGGCCTTGGGTCGCTGTAATGACAATAATGAAATTGGGTGATCATGATAAAGTTGTTGATGGTTATGATTATATCAAAGATGATAATGATATTGATAACAGTGGTGGTAATGTAATGACAATGATTGTTGTTGTACTGGGGATGAAGATGGTAATAGTGGCACTGGTAATGATAACCGAAAACGAATGTCTGTTTTAACTGCTAACTATATAAAAATAAATACTTATTGACAAGCAAAATAAAATTATGTTAATATATATTTTTTCTTTAAAAAGAAAGAAGATGACAATTTATTAATGATGTTGAAGCCTGACCCACTTCACCTTACTAAAAAGGTAGCAATCTTAGGTCATAACAGGTTGTTTGATTTTAATCATTATATCAGTCTTCCATTATGTAACAAGACATTTCCCATAATCCAAAAAGTCAACACTTAGCCAAAACAACAGCTATGTGAAGAAGCTATGACAAATGGTCAGAGTCTAAGCACAAAACAAGTTTATCTTAGATCTGCTGAAGGGCAAGTCAAATCATTTTTGCTCAATTCAGTACAATTATTACGGTATGTCAAGGACTCTACCAGAAGATATCATATAGCACAAAACATGAATTAAAGCCCCTTTTTAAGCCAAACAAATGGACACAACCTGGTCAGTTGTGGCCAATGTTTGTTTAATCAGAGTAACAGAGTCACCTCGAAAAGCTTACTTAAGTGACGCTCAACAATTTTTCAATTCAAAACAGATAAAGATTCTTTCTTTCGTTTAAAGATACACTGTGATCTATTAAAATAATTTGTCAGATCGTCCCATCTTATGTAAATATTACTGAATGGTCAAATACAATTTCATCTTGATGGGTTTTTCTATTGAATGCATTGTCCAAATTTGAGTAAACATCGTAAGAATAGAAAACATTGGCTTCTGTTGTACTGGTATGACTTATTTGTTAACGTTAGCTCAGGTGCGATGGTCAAACATCTGAAAAAAGATGACTCAGATAAGGTCAAGAGGATAATGTTGAAAGTGACCATCTGGTCAGGCTATTTTGTTGGCATTTTTCTTTCGGATAATCAGTGTTTATTTTTATCAACCGCAGATAAATATACCACATTTTCAAAATAACTAAAGCTAGTCCTGTCTAGTAACTTAAGACTTACTTTCTCAGTTATCGTGTGAGGTCTGTGCATCATGTGATACCTGAGCATAAGGGCACTTTGGCAATCGATAGAACATAATTTTATATACTAAAATTATGGATTGGAAAAAAATATGGATTTAAATCTTTTACCTTTAAATATGACCTTGACTTTTAAACTAAGAATCTGGGTCTCCGAGCAGCAAATACCATGTTGTCTTGTTATGGTAAAAGTAAATACATACCAAGTTATTTGAATATCCTTGTATGCATATAAAGTAACAGAAAGGACAAAAAAAAAGACAATATCTATTACCATATCAACCCTGGTGTCTTGGTCTTGCACTTGACACATCGGCTTGTAATGGTGAATTTTTGTGCCTTAGTTATTTGAATATCCTTGTAACTATGCATTACATGTTAAAGTAGACAAGAAACATGACCTTAAATCTGCGATCTCTATGTGTGACCTTGACCTTTGAGCTAGGAGTCAAGTTCTTGCATCCCACGTTACCTTGTTATGTTGGTTATTTGTAAAAATAATGATATCAAGTTATTTTATTTTAAATCTGACAAATAACCACCATAACAAGGTAACGTGGGATACAAGAACTTGACCCCTAGCTCAAAGGTCAAGGTCACAGCTTGGTTATCAGCTAACAAGATTTTTAACAAACACAAATATAATGTAGTACTTTCCTTAGCTTAAAGAATTCAAAATTGTGGAAAAGAAATATGGCTTTAAAAAAAGTAAAATTGGGACTTGGGGAAGGAGCAGTGGAAAAGAAACTAAGATGTATGTAGTTGTTAAGTCACAAATTTTAGTTTTCTACTTTATCTCAATTTTCCTAATCCGGTATTAGATAATCAGTATTAATTTCAACACCCATCTGATCCACTGTTACTGATAATCAGGCAAAATAAACACTGCCGAGCTTTGCCTTCTTCACTCCATCATTCCGTCTGAATATCTTACCATAGATAAATAAAAAGTGAAATGTCTATGTAAATACTAGCGGCCTGCTTGGCGATGACTTTTATCAAAGTTTTAAGTATCGTATCTGCTACTTAAATAAACTACAGATACAAAATAAACAGATTTAAGAAAACTTTAACACTACAATAACGCTATAATGATTGCTTAGCAATGGTAAAATAGCAGGGAGTTTACAACCCTTAAAACAAGTTGAGGCTTATTCTGTCTAGCCCGACTCCCTGGCTGCATGGTTATTTTTTTAATACTGCAAACATTTTTAAAAGTAAATTTTAAGCCTCTAAAATAGCACATTTTATCTGATGGCTTAGAGCTTTTTTATTTTGTTCAAAACCTATTACAACAGCCAGTGATTGTAATATTTGAGGACTAACTATGATAGGGACCCGTGATGACATTGGAAAATTTCCTTTTGATTACGTACTTTCCGTGTTCACCGTATGTGATTTTAACATTCTCTGGTATGAACGGAAAGTCAGGCGCTTATACAAGCTAGATTTTTGTTCGAAGAATGCCGAAATGCCATACAAGAACATGTATGTAACCATACGGAAATTTCTGACTGCCGTTTCTGAGCATATCCAATGCCTTAAGAAAATGTATTTCAATTGTAACACTCTTGGACAACCTTTGTACAGCAGATACAATGTCATTACAAACCTTTTTGTTTGATTAAAAAATGTTTATAGTCTGTATTTATTAAAAGGCTGCTGTATTGGCTGTCACAAGAGTTAAAGTTTGTTACAAAGTACCGGTACTGAAATATTCTCTTCCTGATTTTAATATATCATTTCATATTCCCCTTACTGTAAAGCTATATGAGTTCACTGTTGAGACCAAAAAATGTGGAAATTTAAAAAAAAAGTGTACATTAGTTTAAAATAAACTAGTACTTGATATACGTGTGTAATTGAACTGCTATGGTAAATCAGATAAAAAAAATATGTTGCAAAATCATAAATTTTGTCAAAGGCGACTTAAGAGGGCACTTCACTAAAAAGTAAGAAAGGGTCACTCTCTTTATTAATTGCATGCTTTAAATCTAATACATCTTTTTTTTATCTATTAAATTCATTCAAATTGTTTTTTTGCAGACTAAATGGATTAAAAATGTTCATGTAACATTAAACGCGTCTAAACGTTGTTAGATTTCGTGTCAGTGTCTACTTCCTAGGGGTATTTCACCTTGATACACGGCACAAATTTCACAAGATAATTCTTTAGAAATGTTTCTAAATGGGATGATAACCTGAAAACCCTCAGTATTTATGTTGCTTAGTTTGAAATTTGAATTTATCTTTCCCTATTCTAACCACTGTCATTCACGAATACGCTTCTGTTTAAAAATTCTTAAAGTCTGATAATGCGTTTATATTCGTTGTTTGCCAAAGACATACGCGTGTAGGTCTGGAAGATAGACGTCCAAGTTTTCGATAATGCAAACTGAAAGGAAAGAAGATAGCGGAATATTTATGATGAAAGGTGCACTGTCAATTTTGAATAATTGCGAATAAATTTAAACGTTAAAAACATAAATCACCTACACATGACAGACAGACGCTATTTTCAGAAATGCTGACCGAGACAAAATTAATTTTATTTAATAAGGAAAACACTTTTATATTAAATGTTTATCAGGTATAATCATTCAATAAATTAACCTTTAACCTTCTAAATTTCTAAAATGGACTGGTCCATCATTCAACTTGGGCAAAACCATTTATTATTTGAAGGGGTGTTTACTGAAAATTTACTGACAATAGCGGAAAGTGTAGACCATGATCAGCCTGCACAGATGTGCAGGCTGATCATCTTGGTCTGCACTGATCGCAACGGTATATTCACTTGCCGCCAACTGGCTAAAGGTTAAATTAACTATAACAGAATAATAATGGTTGTCAATATTATCGGTAGGAGTCCTGTTCCCTAAACTGACAATACTTTGTCGACTTAACCATGCCTCGGTGTTCTGTATGGTGACATTATATACACAAACTAAACTAACATTCAATGTATAACAAAATTCATGTATAGGCACCTCAGGTAGAAGCAACCCTCTGTAAGTCCCTACAGCTGCATGCAGGCAAATATATCTGAATGCTGTAAAACATCTTGCCCAACTTTTTGTCTTCTTTAAAACATTAGTTTTCAAAAAATCAAAGCAGTATGAAACTCTACTAGTGTTAGTTAACAAACTTTCAATGTATAGTTTAGTCATATTTTGATATTAAATAAGAAGTTTTTACTTATTTACATAGGCAGGCAAATGGTGTAATTAAGTAACAAAGGGGAGTAACTCAGACTATCAGAACACAAAATGGTGTAATTAAGTAACAAAGGGGAGTAACTCAGACAATCAGAACCCCAAAATACACAGCCCTGGGACAGTAATTTACTGCTGTCTCTCTCCCTGTCTCTCTTTCAGGGTAAAATGGGACTGAGTGGGTAAATCATGTGAAACAAAAATATATGTCTTTTTGAGATTTTTTTCTGAGTAATGTTAACTTGTGATGGATGGAATTGGGTAAGGGGTTGGGGCAATGTATGCACTCTCTTTAGAAATTGTCAGAGACGCAGAAGAAGTTTTGAAGAGTGTTACAAGTGAATTACATGCAAACTGTATTAATCACAGATTATCATATGCTAGTAATATAAAGATTATAGTGTTCTTATTATTCGGACAAAAGACCCATCTTATACAAAGTGAACCATGGAACAGTTAAGGGTACAATATCAACTGTTTGCTCAGTTGCAAACCTGAATTCATCCCTGAATTCTTACAAATTACTTCTGTTTCCTTCGAAACAAAAGCAATCGAAAAGTCTTGTTGTTTCACTACAAGAAAAATATGTTATGCATTAAATATTTACATACAAAGACAAAGTAGGAGACTAGATTTTAAGATGGTTGACCCTATCTATTATCACTTTAAGTACTCAAGTACTTAAAACATAATTAATGGCCCTCTTATAAGAAGAGTTTGTGAACCTAATTAATGGGAGAAGACAATGGTGTGTAATCATCATTTCACATTTGTCATCCTCAAACTTCATTTCTCTACTTCACCTTTTTCTCCTTCTAGTTGTGTTTTTCATTAAATGTTAAAATATTTCATCTTTCAAGAAGAAGTAAATATTATTCCTGGATTATTTATTATTTCTTGATACAGGATATTGCAGAAATTAAGCCAAAAATTCACTTCTGTAGTCTAGTCGGAAGTCCCAAAAAATTCTTTGATCCATGCTTTTTTGATTCACAGAGCATGAATTGCACAAATATATCTGGGAGTTAAAGACAACAGTTTTTCATTTGCAACTAAACTTTAGCCAGCTAAATTTTGAGAATGCACTGGTCCATGAGGTTCCATTTGGGCAATACCATTAATTATTCGAAGGGGACTATTCAATGAAAATTTAATGACTGAATAGTGAATAGTGCAGACCAAGATCAGCCTGCACTGGTCACAATGGCAGAATCACTTGCTGCCAGCAGGCTAAAGGTTAATCTATGACAATTACATTAATTTCAGTTTTGCATTTTTCAGATTGTACACTTAGAAATAAAATATGTTGTTAATAGTCTACAGACTGTTTTAATATGTGAATCACTAATGTACAGCAGACATGCATTTTGCTGCATGATCGTTAACTGCCGTACCCTGGCCCTTTTTCATTTTGATTTTAAATGTGTTGTGGAATATTGCTCTTTGGAGACAAAATCTAGAAAGTATACAAATATGGTAACGAATACTTGGATCTAATATGAAAAAAATCTATACACTTTATTGGTATATAGTTTTGCCCTTTATAATAGTTTCAACACAAGCTTATATTATACAGCTCACGAGTGAATGGTCAGGAAGTTTAGGCAGCTGCACTGGCCGAGAGGGGTAAGATGCTTTCCTATTGAGGCAAAGTCCTCAGGTTCATTCACTGGCTATCCTCAATGCATTGTGTCCATGTGCAAGACACTTAACTGCAATTGCCTCAGTCAACTCAGCTGTAAATGGGTACTTATTAAGCAAATTACTTGGGGTAAGCTATAATTGGTTTTAACTGTTCTCAAAGCAGGGTCACTCAAAAGCTCTACTGAGCTTATGTTCATTGTTTCACAAAGTGATGGTAAATAAAATTTACCTTTACCTTTTTACCTTTTGCATGGTACAGGTTTAAAGCTGTTGTTCCCGAATGAAAAGGACACAAATATGTCATATAACAAACAAACATTTGCCTAATAATACTTCATGTATGTCTCTTTGAGAGCTGTAAAGTGAAGATACCACTTAAAAGACAATGAAACCACTTAATTATGTGACGATAATTGATAATTATCTCCTAATTGTATGAAATTGGCCCTTCCTACAAGATGACACCAAAATTAAAACACTGTCACTGACTGTTTGGGGTGAAGTTATTGCTGTATCTTAACCAATTAACATCAATTTGCATATCATTAAAACTTGAAAATGTTACATTTGAATACAAGAGAATTGCTTTATCTATGGCTATGTCAGCTCTTTGCAATTACGTGTTAACTCCTTGAAACTGCTTCATACATTTTTGAATGCTGAATTTTTGATAAAATTGCTGGTTGCATTGAGCTGTCTATTTTATATCATCTCACTAATTATGAACAGAACAGAACAGAACAGAACTTTATTGAAGAAGCACAGATTACAAAATAACATTTTGCAATAACATGTGCACAAAACATATATACAAGAAATTCACATAATGTTTTTGTTAAGTTTTAAGTCACAGCAAGAGAAATGAATAGCTCATATAAAAATTCTTTATATTTATTGGTGTCAGAAGACAAAAAGTACCCCAGAGACATTCAGTAAACTCCACTTAGTAACAGACACAAGAGGGCAATGTTGAGTAGGAGCCTGTGACCTTAACCTTCCTCAGGCTGGCTAGATAGCTTTTTCAATTGGACATTTTGGCTACTTGTAGTACCTGTAAACTCTTCTAAAACTGGAGCAAAGAAAAAAAATCATTTAACTTTAAAAGTATTATGATTTTCATGTGCATTAATTTTCTGTTTTCTCTAACAATGATAAACAAAATGAAGAACACTGAGAAATCATTAATTTTCATGGGGCTGAGTTATTCCCAATGAAATAGTAATATTCATATTTATTTTACATTCAAAGGTTAACATCCCCACAAATTAGTCTTTTGGGTCAAAACCACAATATTTCATGCCCAAAATTTAATGATTTCACAGTATATAAATCATATTTTCATTAATATTGTTCTTCGGTTCCTTTTTTTCTGTCAGTGATTTTCTTGAGGTTTGTTTTGTTTTGTTGGGTGTAACGTTGCACCGATACAATTATAAGTCATATGGCGACTTTCCAGCTTTGATGGTGGAGGAAGGTCCTAGGTGCACCTCCGTGCATTATTTCATCATGAGCGGGCACCTGGGTAGAACCAACCTTACGTAAGCCAGCTGGATGGTTTCCTCACATGAAGAATTCAACACCTCAAGTGAGGCGCAAAACCCACATTGGTGAAGGGCAAGTGATTCAAAGTCAGCAACCTTAACCACTCTGAGAATGGGGAGATGGGTGGGGAATAAGGAAAGGAATGAGTGATAAGATAACAATGGATGCCAAACACAGGTAACCGGATGGTTGATGGGGACTGGATGTGTAGCAGAGACTGTACTCGATGACATGCATTTGAATCCCAGGGCAGCACCAGGACTTTGACATATCAATCATGGGTTAGATAAAAATATCAGATGTAAAACTGCAATTGGTGTACAGTAACTGAACTATCATTTAATGATAATTAAGGGCATGGCAATTTTGCGGTTTTGGACAAAATTTTGGGAATATAAATTTGTGATGAATTCTGTTTGTTTGAGTATCAACCAGGAATGCCACAAAAATACTTCTAGTCACACACAAATATTGATGATTTCACTGTATGTAAGATTATGGCAAACAATGATATTTTAATATACTAATTTATGGATATAAAGCAGCTATTAAAGAAAAAATTATATTTATTTTTATTGCTTACTTACATGACTGCCAAATCATCAAACATTCATTTCTTTGGCCGCTTCGTTGTAAAGTAATACATTCACAAGAAATATTATGTAGACCTTCAGATTTTTGTTAATCAGTGGATATATATGAAATAAGTGTTATACACTGCAAAACTTGGCAAGGAATATTCGATGCATTCAAACTGACAAGATCAAAATTGTCAATATCACAATAGGACATTACTGTGTAATATAATATAGATATACAAATATTGGCATACTTGCTACAAATAAAACTTTTATTAAAAGAGATGACTTAAAAGACTATTTACAATTTCATTGAGCCATCAAATCCTTAACTATTGTGGCTAAATTTTCTGCAATTTCGTTCTGGCATGTTGGTGTTCTTCAAATGCGCTAACGTCATTTTGGCATGATGGTGTATTTGAAGTGCGCCAAAACATCAGAATGGCAAATAGTGCACCAATATGACAGTTTCCGTATATTTGTCGTATTGGTGCGGTTCTTGTTATTCTGGCATATTAGTGCCCTTAAAACATACCAGCACAACAGAACAATAAAATAATTTTGTCATTCTTGCAAGTTGGTGCCTCTAAAGGGTGTCGCTCAACATGACAGAATGAAAGCATCAAACATATGACATTTTTAGTGCTTCCGCACTATTTTTCATTCTGGCATGTTTGCTTGCTGGCACCCTTCAACATGTCAACAAGACAACACCCCAAATCTACAAATAAGAGCACCTAGACAATAGATACTGTTTTTGTCATATTGGCATGCTTGTTTGTCATTTTGGTGGACATAAAGCACACAAAGACGTCAGAACGAAATAGCAGAAATCAGCCACTATATACATAAAAGATTGGAAATTATTTGTGTGACTTTTGACTCCAGATAAAAATAATACATCATTTTAAAAGCCTGATTTGTTGATGTTAATGTGTGCATTACATGTACAAGTATGAATATTAACCTGTCTCTTATGTATATTGTATATACGTCTTCTGTGTTTATTGCAATTTCAGGGGTTCATGTAGATTTCAAAATGCGCTTTTAACTTAAGTGTAACCTATATAGTAATAATAATAAGTGTTTGCATAAAGTACATGTATTAATTGTAATAAAACGCTACCTTTTTTTAATAACATTGTTTGTATATGTCTGATGTTGTTATCTGCAACTGACACTTAACTTTGATTTTGTCAGCATGATTTGCCGTCAGCGTGATTTGCCGTCATTGCGCAATGACGTAATAAGAGTACTTTTATGTAACTGTATTGGTTTTGGTATTGACATGTTAAGATAATGGTATTTTTTTTGTGAATTAAGACTTTGCTGTGTGACTACTCCTTAACATGTGTTTATGTAAGGTGCTTTTTGTTTTTGAGAGCTAGTGAATTTACTAACTTAATAATTATTTAAGACCTTCCTGTGGTTTATCATATAATATTTAATACCATGGGTCACAGTTAATATGCTATTAGTCTATGTTCCTACATGTATATGTAAATTTGAGTCTGTTTGTTACTGGTACTTTTGTGCTTTCAGTACTGTAAGGGGAATATATATATATATATATATATATACATCTATTAATTGATCAATGCATCTAATAATTTCAGACAATTTTCACCAAATGCTGACAGGTATATTGCTTCTTATTAAGCACAATTAAAGGGTGTACCTAGAATTCAGGGCGAAATTTTTCCCAATAATAGAATTTCTTCAAACTTTGGATACTGAAGGACAATCATCTAAGAAACAAAAAAATGTAATAAAAATCATAGGTCACTGGTACTGAATTCTATTACTGGGAAAAATTTCGCCCATTTCATATACAGGGAATTCTAGCATACGCCTCTTAAAGCAAAATTCTTTCCACAGAATTTCAAAGACTGAAATTGTGAAAATTATTTGATGATAAAGGGCAATGCATATAGTGATTTTCACCTTTATAGGCATTCACTTTGTATATCATCTTCGAATCTCAGCATCCCTACATTAATACTGCTTTACATTACAAGTATTCAGTCCTATGTTATTATTTTCACTAAGTTCTTCATTAATACTTTAACAATTAAACATTTTTATTTTTGTCATACATATACATACTATCAGATTTCTTTTGCTTATATATATAATGTCATGTAGATGATTCAAGTAAATATCATCAAAGTTTGTACAAACAATAAGGATTCTAATACCTGTGATTTTTATGGAAGATGTTTGTGTGCCATTTAAGTTTATACTAATTTATTTAAGCTCAGTTAATTGTGATGAAAGCTTCAAGCTTAATTGAACCACTCTCGAGTCAGCTTCCTGGAAAAACCAGTAATGGTGTCTTTTGAGAAGGCATGATTGTGACCCCAGTAGGGCTAGAGCACACGAACCCTGGGCTGAGCAGCCAACACCTTTAGTAGACCACTGCTCCCCTCCGATGTGTGTGCCATTAAGATATGGATTTGGATACCATGGTTTAAGACTTACTGTAAATGGATTATTCATTTTGAAACTGTTCTTTAACTATGTCTGAAAACCACATTGTATCCACGATTGGCCCTAATTGCAAATATCTGATCAAAAATGACTTTGAAGATTTAAATATGCATAACAGCTTTGAAATTAGCTTCTGCGATTTAATCCAAAATTCACTGTCCTAGCCAGTTGTACAGAGGACAAAATACAATAGAAAATGACAAAGACGCATGTATCTTTAATCCTACTGGATATCACTCAATAGATAATCTTCGGATAATCCCTTTTATTTTCTGAAAATCGGATATCATCAAGAAAGGACGAACAGAAGGATTAATGGATAATAGGTCTTTAATCCATGTCATTAGATTTGTATCTGATCTTTGGAATGTTTCATTGAGAGACAAAGAAATTACGCCCAGCTCTATTATAAGAAATTTTGACATGTACATATATATGTTATATCATAATAAAATAGTCTTACTTTAGTTTTACTTCATAATTTTTTTATTTATTTATTCATCAATTTATTTATTTATTTATTTATTTATTTATTTATTTATTTATTTCATTTTTTTATTATTTATTTATTTATATAGTTCCTTCATTTTTGTGAAATAATCATCTTTTTCAAAATGATTATACAGTCAAGTATCTTTTAGCTCACATCACCTTTTCTCCACAATATTGCCCATACTTAGAAATACTGTCAAGAATAAGGCAATTACACCTTTTAGAAGAAGTCATGGTAAAAAAGATCAAAATTTAGAAAGAATTTCTGTTTTGGAAAACAGGTCATTTCAAAAAACATAGATGGTTTTCTGAAAATTTTCTTTCCAAATTTGTTTGGTTAGTGTGTACATAAAACTTATAGTCAACCTGCTATAGACCCTTATAAAATTTTCAACGACAGTTCATTAAAACTATTCTAGAACTGTTGAAGATTCAAGTTTATGAACTGTTCAAGAACAAATCTCGGATGCAATTGTCACAGTGTTCAGAACAATTCATGAACTGATTAAGAGACAATTCATGAATGGTTTATAAACTTATGTTCAACAACCTTTTAAGAGACAGTTTTGTACAGTACATGAACTTAGCTTATCATAGCTTATATATAGCGTCATGATCAGTTCTTGCACACTTCAGCTCTTTGTCTTTCATGGATTGTTCTTGAACAGTTCATGAGCCTGCCCAGGAACAGTTCCTGAACTTTGTGCTGGAATAGTTCAATAGCAACTCATTAATTCTTGAACAGTTCATGAGCCTGCTCAGGAACAGTTCCTGAACTTTGTGCTGAAACAGTTCAATAACAACTCATTAATTCTTAAACAGTTCATGAACCTGCTCAGGAACAGTTCCTGAACTTTGTGCTGGAACAGTTCAATAGCAGTTCCTGAACTTTGTTCTGGAACAGTTCAATAACAACTCATTAATTCTTGAACAGTTCATGAACCTGCTCAGGAACAGTTCCTGAACTTTGTGCTGGAACAGTTCAATAGCAGTTCCTGAACTTTGTTCTGGAACAGTTCAATAACAACTCATTAGTTCTTGAACAGTTCATGAGCCTGCTCAGGAACAGTTCCTGAAATTGTGCTGGAACAGTTCAATAGCAACTCATTAGTTCTTGAACAGTTCATGAGCCTGCTCAGGAACAGTTCCTGAACTTTGTGCTGGAACAGTTCAATAACAACTCATTAATTCTTGAACAGTTCATGAGCCTTCTTGAACAGTTCATGAACCTGCTCAGGAACAGTTCCTGAACTTTGTGCTGGAACAGTTTCATAGCAGTTCCTGAACTTTGTTCTGGAACAGTTCAATAACAACTCATTAGTTCTTGAACAGTTCATGAGCCTGCTCAGGAACAGTTCCTGAACTTTGTGCTGGAACAGTTCAGTAGCAACTCATTAATTCTTGAACAGTTCATGAACCTGCTCAGGAACAGTTCCTGAACTTTGTGCTGGAACAGTTCAATAACAACTCATTAATTCTTGAACAGTTCATGAACCTGCTCAGGAACAGTTCCTGAACTTTGTGCTGGAACATACAGTTCAAAAGCAGTTCCTGAACTTTGTTCTGGAACAGTTCTATAACAACTCATTAGTTCATGAACAGTTCAAGAATATTTCATATACTTCTCTTGAACATTATTGTCATTTGTTGCTTATAAAGTTGATTGGAATATGATAAGCTGCTCATGTGCTGCTTTCTTAAAGTTGTTTTTACAAAAACTAGACAATAATTTTGTATAAACAACAAATGACAACAATGTTCCAGAGAAATTCAGAAAGTTCTTACAGTTCAAGAACAGTATGCAAGGTCAAGATTGGTGTTGTGCAGGGGAACCTTTGAACAACCATCTGGCTCTATAGACCACTACCTTCAGTTTCAATTTCAGTAGTTGCTTTAACCTTGTGAATAACGTCCTCCTGCACATAATGACCATTTTCTTGACTTTCCAAAAGCACCAGTCTGTATACATATACATGCTTGCCTGTCTTAAACATTCTTGTGTCTTAAAACTCTTGTAAATTGATTTCAGATTATCTACATTTCATAGACTTTAATGTTGTAATTATTCAATTAAAACTATCAAAGTAATTCTCTGTGATGATTAGAATAAGTGTTCTTTCTGGATAAGATCTCAAATCAGTCTAGAATGAAAAAGTAACAACTTAAAGAGACAAAAAATGTAAAACATATTCTTGCCCCATGCCCCATGTGATAAAAAATCCTTACTCCCTGTAGAGGGGACAAGTGATTTACATATATCCCTAAAAAGGCATTAATTTTACATGTATCCCTAACATTATAGGCACTTACACATATCCCTAACAAGGCATTAATTTTACATGTATTCCTAACAGGGCATTTACATAACCCTTAACAAGGCATTTACATGTATTCCCAACAAGGCATTTACATGTATCCTTAACAATGCATTAAGGCATTTACAAAGCATTTACATGTATCCCTAAAATGACATTTACATGTATCCCTAACAAAGCATTTACATGTATCCCTAACAAGACATTTACATTATATATATCCCTAACAAGGCATTTACATGTATCCCTAACAAGACATTTACATTATATATATCCCTAACAAGGCATTTACATTACATGTATCCCTAACAAGGCATTTACATGTATCCCTAACAAAGCATTTGCATGTATCCCTAACAAGGCATTTACATGTATCCCTTGGCATTTATATGTATCCCTAACAAAGCATTTACATGTATCTCTAACAAGGCATTTACATGTATACCTAACAAGGCATTTACATTACATGTATCCCTAACAAGGCATTTGCATGTATTCCTAACAAAGCATTTACATGTATCCCTAACAAGACATTTACATTATATATATCCCTAACAAGGCATTTACATGTATCCCTAACAAGACATTTACATTATATATATCCCTAACAAGGCATTTACATTACATGTATCCCTAACAAGGCATTTACATGTATCCCTAACAAAGCATTTGCATGTATCCCTAACAAGGCATTTACATGTATCCCTTGGCATTTATATGTATCCCTAACAAAGCATTTACATGTATCCCTAACAAGGCATTTACATGTATCCCTTGGCATTTATATGTATCCCTAACAAAGCATTTACATGTATCCCTAACAAGGCATTTACATGTATCCCTTGGCATTTATATGTATCCCTAACAAAGCATTTACATGTATCCCTAACAAAGCATTTACATGTATCCCTTGGCATTTACATGTATCCCTAACAAAGCATTTACATGTATCCCTAACAAGGCATTTACATGTATCACTAACAAGGCATTTACATGTATCCCTAACAAAGCATTTACATGTTTTCCTAACAAGGGATTTACATTACAGTATCCCTAACAAGGCATTTACATGTATCCCTAACAAGGCATTTACATGTACCCTAAAAAACTTGCACTAAGAATGTTAGTTAAATTGAATAAAACTGCTGTGCCATGTTGCAACCATCATGTTGCAGCAGCATGCTAATGATACAGTTTTCAAAGTAGTAACTCAGTGTTTCTGTCTGTATGACTTTTAAATATTCAGTGAATAATTTTTCAAATTTTCTAGTTTTATATAAACTTAAATTAGCATTGCTGGCTGTGTATTTTTTTTAATTCAAAATTATGTTTAGATTTTGCCTCCAGTTTAAAGCAATATGTCTCATAATACATCTCATTTGCTTTTATTCTGTCTGTATGACTTTTAAATATTCAGTGAATAATTTTTCAAATTTTCTAGTTTTATATAAACTTAAATTAGCATTGCTGGCTGTGTATTTTTTTTAATTCAAAATTATGTTTAGATTTTGCCTCCAGTTTAAAGCAATATGTCTCATAATACATCTCATTTGCTTTTTAACATGCAATAACTTTCATATTGTATACCTGCATGATTTTCAACAGTTGCCATCAGAAATATTTGATTTCAGATACTACTAAATTCATATATACAACCAACATGTATACACTGCTCAGTAATGAATGACTGAAAAAAGCCAGAATGAAGTCACTCAAATATGTGTCTCCTAAAAAAGTATATTCTTTTGTTATTCATTCACAACAAAACAGTATCTTTCGACTTCTACAATGTTACACAGTGTTTATGCAGATACAAAATACGATATTTAGACTTTCTACTCAATTATACTGATATCTAATTCATAGAGCTGAAACGATAATACAACAAAATAAATAAAAACTTTAGCACATAGCCTGAAAAATATTATTGCTAGAAACTAGCGAAATTCCTGTCATATACACATTTTATGCAAATAAAACGATATTATCTGGACACCTCAGATCATACAAAATTTCGCTGTTTTTATATCTAATTATTCGAACAAATAGAAAAATATACCAAACTAAGCAGTGCTGTATACAGAAACTTTAAAAGCAGAATATTTAATGTAAGTGCAAAATAAAAGAAATATACCTTTGGCTACACGTCTGGCCTGGCACTTCGATCTCATCTTGAGGAGTGAAGATTTCTTGCAACAAATGTGATTGATATGCAATGTGTCACAAAAAGGAATATTGAAAATTATTTCATCGGTTCATCCATTCGTAAGACCCGCAACAGCTTGAGTGATGTGAGTCGACTGCGCATGCGTCCAGCTTCCCGCTACTGTCCGGTCCTACGTTTAAAACATCTTCATTTGAAGTCTTCACTGTTTTTTTCTTATTGTTCTAAAAGCAATTATGTTGTAAAAAAGAACATTCGATATCAAAAAAATGACCGATCTGCAAATAGAAACACACTGTCTCAAAATTTAAATATTAACTTAATCTTCGCGAAAACAAGAATGAAATAAATAAGTCCAGACTTTAAAATGGATAATAGTCGGATAAATTCACAAATGACTTCGGTTTAATCTGATAGTCAATTGATTTGTGATTCGAGCTATTGGTTTCACTATTCAAGTGTATTAATCTATAATAGATTCTTTATTTCTGAAAGGAAGATTGTATTATTTTTATTACTTTTAATGTATTCAGAGGAGAGGATGAAAAATGATGCTGAACATCACAGGGGTGTGCGTTACTAGGGAACAATGCATGAAAAAAAAAAGAAGAAAAAAACTACAGAGATTAGTATTTGAATTCCTTATCAGTGTAATAAGCTGTGTAGAAAGAAAGTATTTACATAAGATTGACGCTCTTTATAATGAAGTGTTAACTTGACATGAAAAGTAACATATTCATTATTAAAAAAAAGCTTGGGTTAATAAGTTAGACAAGGAAATAGCCTTTTATAACGTATTTAAGTAAACTGGTCTTCGTCTGTTCTAAGTTGAGACATTTGTTAGTCCCCCGTGGTACTGTATGAATTATCATGTACTTATTAAATGACTTGCCGGTCAATAGTAAAAGCTATTGGACCTCTGTCCTTCGAACCTCGGGCTATAGATTTGATTATTGGCCGGCAAGCCAGTCATTAAGTGCATAATACAAGGAGGAAAATACAATGTCATTTTGTTCGAAACTTGCAAATAAAGTTTCATAAATTTATTTATAAGATTACTCGCGCAGCCTGTTGGTTACGTAAAAAATATTTCGATGTTAAAATGAATAATTATTCATGCTTATGATTTTGGTATTCTATATAATACTGATAGCTAATCATTATAAAGGTATTTTGTTTAAGTCAAACCTAGACACAAATACTGATCCTATAGTGACTTTCTCGCTTAAGATGGTGGAAGAAGACCCCCGCCCCACCACCACCAGGTGACACTTTGGGCTTATCACAGGTACGGGCGGACACCTTGGAAGAACCACAAACCTGGATGTTTCTGCACCTCGGGCGATGTTTCGAACCCAACCATAATGGTAAGGGAGACGTGATCAAAACCTTAACTACTTGGCCGCGGAGACCCCTTGTACCTGTGGTAGTCCGTTTAAAAGTTCAATAAAACGCGTGATTGTATAAAATGATCATCAAAATTAAAGACAAAATTAAAAAACATGAATTTAATTGAAAATCGCCCTTACGGTTGAAACTAACAAAATGTTTCAGGAAAGTTTTCCTATTTTTGTGTCCCTGAAAAAATACCCCCTGTGCCAAAAAAAGTTTTGATGTTCGTACAATGGTTACTGTTATTCATTGCGTTATAATCTAGGTGTAACAAAACAAGTTATATATTTTCATATATCACATCTTCATGACAAAGGACCGTTTGATTCAGTTCAATTTTAATGGCGATAAAATCGGGAGGTTGATCCGTGGATTAATGCATTATCAAGATTGACGCGTACAGGTGATACTTTTGAGGTATTTGAACCCTCATAAAGCGTGCTCCAACATGTTGCACATGCGCAGTGTCATCTTTCACTTTTTTACTGGGCAACAAAACGAACATAGAACCTCAAATGTATGGTAGCATACATATGCATACGATACTAAATAACTTGCGTGAAAATCATTAAATTTCTCGAGAAAATGGAATTATTTTCGCGAAGAAATAAACTGTCGTTGATTTTATAAAAGTGAATTTTTCACCACATAGTGAGACTATAACTAAAATGAATGAGAAAATATTTTTCAGAAAAGTTTTTGAATTTTCACGATGTTTTTTTATAATTTTCACAAAAATTAATTTAATTTTCTTACAATTTAACCGTTTATCGTATGCAGAAATATGTCACCATACTATAATGAGTTAGTCGGTACGACTCATGGTTATCTATATCCCGATTCGCACAAACAAAAAGTCGCAAAATCAGACTCTGGGTATTAAGCCGAAATGCCGCATGTCGTATGCCATCTTTTTATGTGCTTTTATATATGTGCATGTGCAATTGAATATTTTGTTTTTCCGCCGCACAACTATCTTTAAAAGGCAGTAATTTTGTTAAGAAAGGTCATCTTTCAGAATCAAACCATAGTTTAATGTCGAGTTACTACAACATTAAATTTTTCATTAATTTTGTTGTTACTGTTCTTGTTCTTGCTTTAAGAGATATTTCAGTTTATCATAAAAATAAAGCACTTAAAAAACTTTAGACACTTTAGAAATACATTCTTCACACGAAAGATTATACTTTGCTTAAAATCTGTCATTCAAAATAACAATCAAAGTGCTTTTTCTATTCATTTTACGTATGTTTGAATTTTATATATAAACCTTATACTTGATAGGAACTACAATTTTCCAGAAAGATGTTAACTGAAGAAATCACTTTCCACTGTAAATTTTGTTATTTTGAAGAGAAAGAAAGATTAATTTCTTTGGACCTCTATAAGACTTCAAGCCTAAACCTGCCGGGTATACATATGTAGTACAATGTGACGTCCATGTTGAACTTTTACAATCAAATATCATCTTCGTATAGATATAAGTGAATTAGACTTTTTAAACAGAATACCAGAGTATTCAATGGAACCCTCAAACAAACAGATAGACATATCAATATCATAGTTTACTTATAGTGTTCAAAAGTCAACAAAGTAACTGTACTTCATTTATGTTAAGGAACTGTCCCTCATTAACGTGTTTGCGCGTTATTTGACAAATTTTAAAATTGAATTGGCAGCCATCAAAACTATCTAAAAATCGAAAGTTTATGTGAGATACGAATTCTGAAGCAATAATTTTTACAATGAGAGCTAATAATTGAGTTCATTTTATATTCACTTTAGATGTTCATTTAATGCATAACGATCTTAAGTTAATATTTGGTTTGTCAATACGCTTTAAGGATATATAAACATTAATTGTCAGTTTTCAGCGGTAAGCAGCGAAAAAGTAGCGAAGTTGTTTCGAAACTGTCTTTTGATGTTTTCAAATGAACAATACGTTAAAATAACTGAATCAGATGTACGCATTTTAAATTTCCGCCGTCAAAACTTGTCGCAGACATCATTTCCGGTTTACCTTAAAACTGCTTTCTTTACAATTTTCATCAAAGTACGTCTCCTGAAAAACCTTGTTAAGCCGTGGGCGACAATTTACAAAAACACCTGTACCAGATTTTACTGAATACCGAAAGTGACTTAAAAACTGGTTCACTGGACCTTGGTATGTCATGACAAGGGACCGAACCCACGACCTAGACTTAAGCTGATTGCATTTTGCTCCTTTAGTTCGATGCATTCAAATGCACATTTGCTGTAGTGTAACGACAATCGATCGCAGCCCGTCATGGCCCAAACTGCTGGCCTCAGTCAATTCGTGTGTGCCGTTTGCGAGTCTACCAATAATCATTAGATTTGTTACGCTGACGAGCATCTTTTTTTCTAGAACGGATTTTTAAAGTCCCTAAGATACCATCAACCTTTAGAAAAGAAAAACTTATCACTATTTGTGACAGGTCTATAGACCCTATTTACAGCCGGTGGTCCCATCCGGCTCTGGGATCATCCGGGCACCCATCTAGTCGCCGGATTACAGTTAAATAACTGTCCCTTTAACAGTGTGCAGCCAGGATTATCATTAGATCTGTTTATTTAATTTGGAGCATCAAAAGTACGATTAAGCGGGCGTAAAATTGAATGAATGAACCGACGAGATAAGATGGTTAAAATGAAGACTCGATGTATGCGCCCACTTTATCTCTATTGTGTAAAAGTTCATTCATAAAAAGGACAAGAGTGTCCCTAAAGAATGATTTAAGGGACGCCGACTGTGACAAGGGTCTTTATCCAAACTGTCCCCTTAAATAGTTTGTTGATGTCAATTTAATCCCCCGATCTGAGTGCTTGCATTTCCTTTTTGATCAGCTACATCTTTCAGTTGTGGATTTCCTGTCGGCTTTTCTTTTTGCTTGATAAAGCAAAAAAGTAATACTCATGTACATTTTGATAGTGTAAATGAATATGGTGGAAAATATACCTTTGCAGCAATCAAAACTTCAAGTTTGCGGATTTAAGGGTATTTTCTTCCCATTTGTTTTGATATGCATGCTGTCATTTCATTTTTATATAATTATATTCTAATGACTCTTTCATCTGTATGTCAAACATAATGCGCATAGGAGCAAAATTACTTATTTTAGACAAATGGAAAGCTCTGAAAGCCCAGCTGTCATAGACGAGACGTTGTTCTCAGTGATAGGTAGGAAGAGTGAACTCCAGCCATGTGTGAGGCAGACCACACTGCCGAAAGTCGCATGAAGCCACATCGGCACGGGCAATGTCTGGTCGGATCAGGAAGTATGTAGAAACGATTGTATAAATCTGTTATCACACGGCACGTTTCTTGTCGTAACTTGTGGTCATTTAGATGATGCAGTGTATTTTACAGTGACCACATCAGAGCCTGGACATAACCGCACTGACCACAATGCCCTTGTTGAACTCTATGGGTAAAGATTATGGTAGAATTGTGATGTAGTAGAATGCTCTACTACTGGAATATGGTATTTCGAATTGTTTTCGGGAATTTAGCAATATTGTTCATTAGAAAACTATTTCATCGAGTAATTTGACCAGAAGACAATCCGCAAAAAAGTAAAAATACACTTTACACATACTCAGACATCTCTTAAGGATTTCACAGCTTAGGTTACATCGACGAATTCCTAGTTCTAACATGAAGCTAAGCTATTTTTTCTTTATATTTTCGCATTAATCAAAAAGCAAAGAAATTGGAAAAGAAAACGTCCCTCTTACCTCGCCCGGGATATGGATAAAATCCCCCAAACCCCGGACAAACTACCCTTTGCTAAATTTGACTAAGGCGGATAAAATCACCCACCCCTGGACAAAATCTCCCTTGCTCACAAGGTGGACAAAATCACCCCACCCCTAGACAAAATCTCCCTTGCTAATTTTGACCAAGGTGGACAAAATCCGCCGTTAGATTTTTTTTATCATTTCCAAATTTTCACTGCATTCCATTTGAAAATTTATATTAATAAAATTAAGATATGTACGTTTTAAAATTCATTTTTTATCGTACAATTCAATTGATTAAAGGGTATTTTGTCCGCCTTGCTCAATTTGAGCGGGGGAATTAGGGGCGGGGAATATGTTTTGTCCGAGGGGAATTTGTCCTATATTCATCTTGTCCCATTGCTTTTTTCAAAGCAATGATGCTAATTTGAGTTTACATTTTACCGTGGGGTAAATGTCAGATGAGTTAAAAAGACTTGCTTTAAAGCGACAAGACTAGGAAGCATGTTAATCTTGTTGCGTAATCTTGAAATACCCGTTTTAAATATATATTTAGTTTTTATCCGTATAATCTTATCTGATGTGTGTGCCAATTTTTTGCTTCCATATTTAGCATTATGCCACAAACAAACTTTTTAAGCTATAAAATATTCATCAATAATTGAATATTTTATGATACATTTGTATCATATGTTTATTTTACCCTCCTGAAGACGCGACGCTTCCTTTAACACTGTGAGGCCCTGACGGTGGAGTTTAATCCTTATTGAAATCGAAATTCATTGGTTTGGTTTCCATCCAAGTATCTCGTAAATTTATTTAATTAAGGTCGCATTTTCTTGAGGAACAATACCAATACTTAAAGTCGAACGAACTAAAATGCAACTATATTGTTTGGTATGTAAGGTAAAATTGTAGCATCGTAAAATTGGCTCAAAATGATGCACTAAAATTGCAATTGTTATTATTCCCTTCTAAAGCAACTTCAGCCGAAGAATAATTTTAGGATCAAAATAACACCAAACGGTCAATCAGAGCTCTGTCATGTGTTCTCAGCGGCGGAATACTCTTGATTCAACACATTTCCTAGGTCATGTTTTCTAAAAGGAAAAACGGCTCACATTTGAAAGGATTTTTTTCCAGAGTAAGTCTAATGTCATCTTTTTGAATATGAAATACCTGATAAAGCAATTTCATAGTAATGTAGCTTATGCTATATAATTATGTGAGTTTCAACAAAATTCTAAAAGGCAATTTGTTTTCCACCTCTAAGTTAGGTGCAAATGTTGAACAAATTGATATATTATATTAATAATAACCACTGTGCCAGTAAATATAAAAACAAAACACGATCGTATAAAACCATCATTTTAAAGGCGGTCAGTTATATTGAAGAGACATTTAATTACATTTTTCAGTTTTCATATACTCTGCAGTAGAATTATTTAAGAAATAAAAAAGATCAATTATCTAGAGTTACTTCTCAAATAGAAATGTATGTTTTATAAACCAGGATATGAAAAGCAAATAAAACAAGAGCTGTCAGTGGACAGCGCGCTCGACTATTCTCAGTGCTTAATAGGATAATATAAGCAATGAGTAAAACTTTAGCATTACAATAAGCATATTCTAAGTCGAAAAGGGGCCATAATTCAGTCAAAATGCTTGATAGAGTCGCCTCCTCCTTTTTACAGACTGGGGTCATGGTGGTAAACAAGTATGCAAAATATGAAAGCAATATCTCAATGGACATTTGTGTGACGCTCACGCTCACGCCGACGCCGGGGCGAGTAGGATAGCTCCCCTATTCTTCGAATAGTCGAGCTAAAAAAGAACTGAAGTGAAAATCAAACATGATTAATAGAACACTAAAACTTTTTTAAAACTTTGAACACATCCATATTACCTGACATAAATCTTATTCAGATACTTTAAACTCTCTGTCAGGGCCTCGCGAAAATTAAAATGCTACCTTAATTGATAATCCCGAAAAAGGAAAAGTGACAAAAGTCGACGAATATAACATTAGTCAAATAGATAAATTCGAGTCTATTTAACCGAACTATCAACTTTGTAAAGCCGGGAACACATTTGTTTGAAGAGGATTGTATCCACGATATAGTGATAAGTAAAATGTATTGAAGAGCAGTGTTTGCGTATTAAGAGTCTACCGGTTGTGTCAATAACACAGATAATGCACAGATAATTGTATCATTTTGAACAAACGATGGACAAATGATTCAATAAACATCGTGGTATATTGGATAAAATCTCTTAAACCAACAATGACATCGTAATGGGATAGTTAACTGATCCGTTTGGAGCCCCTGGATACGAGCACTTGCGAATAACTGTGCCTCCTAACTGGGCAACATTGGACCATCTAACTGTACAGCACATGTTTGCCCAGTGCTTTGATTCCAGACTACGTAATCAGGGGTCGCGGGTTCAAACTCACGCTATCAAACTAAGATTTCTGATGAAACTTTAAACATGTTACGTACTGCATGTCAAGTTAAAAGGTCCGAATAGAGCGTCTTCCGTATACTAATAATATTGTATCTTCATTCCTTTTTCAATTTTTATGCAGAATAGTTGCATTTGTATTTACCCATAAGGGAGACTCTTCCATTGGAGCGTTAGTTTGTATGATACATGATGAATCAGAGGGAGCTCAATTCTTACAGCCTCTCGTCGGATACCCATGACTGACTATGGCTTAATCAGCTGGCTTTATGTAGTAGTCCACTTTACCGACTTCTTTTTTTTTTCTTTTGATTTTTTTGTTTGTTTAAACATCTTATTTTGTTGATTTTGCTATTTGAGACAAAGTCCCCCATCAGTTTAAAAAAGATAAGGGGCATAATTATTTAATTTTTTATTAGCCTCAGGAGTTATCTCCTATGAAGGAGTGGTATTAACCCATAAGTTTCGGAATATGTAAGCGGAAATATAATTACAAACGTCTTTAGTAAATTGTGTAAAAGAATATCAATATTATATACTAAACTTCCATATCCCTGGTGTCACATATTATTTTTTTGTGAATTTTCCTGATATTAATATATTCGCCCGTTACAGCAATCAGAAGATCATTGTTTCACGAACTATGTATAAACTTGCAAAGAAGTAATTCACTGCGGGTATCAATAAAAGGGTTCAAATGAATCGTTTACTCTCTGCATACCGTCTGATTATGGGGAAACGTGATTTCACATGTTTAATGTAAGGTATCATTTATCTACTTAAAGATTTATCTAAGAGACCCCCGGTTTCTTTACGCTCATTTTCATTTGGTAATTTTCTGAAAACCCATCCTCTCCGATCATGGGAAATTGATACAGTGCTTTTCGATTTTGTAGCGCGAAAGATTAGAATATATGGTGTAGATTACAAATTTACCGTAAGGTCATTTGAAAGTGATTTAAATTTATTGATTTCAAAATGTTTGTCAATGGGATTGGTGAAAGATACAGAAGGCCTTTGTTTGTGTCCGAAATGTATCATTTTCCAAAAAAATATACATACAGTGATGATCATTACAATTAATCGATAAAAGATGAAATCAATATTCGATCATGAAATCTACACGTCTGTGCGATTTGTTAACGGTGTCACTATTAAATCCAATCTGTTGTAATAAACGATTGAAATATATCATTTGAAGAATTTAAGTGTTTTTCAACGGTAAATTTGATAGCAAAGGAGAGACTTTGTTGAATTTCTTAATCTAACATGGCTCGATTTGTTTCTCAGGTAAACAAGGAAGAATTCTTAACGACATGCAGAGAAGAAAAATAAATATATTGATAGTTTTCTTCATAAAATTATGTTTTGTTAGTTTTAAGTAAGTCTTGAAAACTTATTTTTCCATAACAACGCAATATGGTATTTTTTTTAAATATATAATGCTGCTTGGGATCACATCTTCACCTCTCTTGAACAAACTCAATCAAATCGTGTCTTCTGTCTTATTATGTTTAAATTCAGTTTATTTAAATTGCACAAAACTTACCATTGTTCCGTTTCAGGGGTAAGTTTTGGTTCAGTCTTCGGTTTCCGGAATACAGAAGTTCCGGTTAAGAAGGCGTATTTTCCTGTTAAAGGTAAAGAATCTGGACTCTGGTTAAGAAGGGTTCCAGTTCTGTTAGGATAATGCTTTCTGTATTTTTATGAAGATTTTCTCCCTTTTCTTGTCACTGAATATAACACATATCTGATACTATAGCATTAGTTCTACACTACATATAGGTATTGTATGAACCTGCTGTCTGTTTCCATTCCGGTTTCAATATTGAAAATGCACGTCTGGGCCAGAAAGACGGCGCAAAATATTGATATTCGTGTTTAATATTTCACGTGTTATCTGGAACGACATATTAGACCTTCCTGGTGTTATAACAGTGCGCAGTTGCATAATATTTTAAGATTACCGTCGGATCTCTGGAATAACATGTTAACATTAAAATACTAGTCTGATAGTTTCATGTACAACATTAAGACCACTTCGGTGTAAAAACCACCACTTTTTGCCAGATCGACATTAGTTCTTTCAGTGGCCGCCAACCCGTTTAAAAGGACAACACCTCTATCACTTATAAGACGACAAAATGACCTCTGATAAGACCACATTTTTTTATATTTAACAATTTTGAAGTTTCTGTTTCTGATTGACAAATAAGTGATTCAACAGCATGTGATATTCAGTTAAAATAAAATAGTAATAATCGACGGACTTTCGACAATTTGTTCGCCTATTTCGCTCTCAAGATAACAATTCGGCCAAAATACTGTCAGGGGGAACACATTATATACTGTTAATAAAGCAATGAACATTAATTAAAATCGTATACATACAAAGCTCCTAGCGATGTCAGATAATTTATGCTATTATGCTATGTACCAAATTCTTTTAAAATGATCAATGATGTTTTTAAAATGGTGTAAGCCAAATATGTAGTTACACACGTTATCGCAACATGCTTAATTCCAGTAGTCATTTTTAACTTTATTGGTTAATGATATATATGTATTTCTGTATGTCTAAATTTCCATGAAAATGAACATAACCTTCGACACTTGAAGATATTTTATCTTCTACCAGGCTGACATGAAATACATACTTTCTGAGGTCATGCGAACTCTGCATTGAAATGTTTAGAGACAAGGTTTTTTGATCACAGACAAATGGCCATTTAAAGTATGCATTCATCCATTTTCGCAACACTATAATATTTTGGAATTTGGTATTTGATACAAAGCGTTTTGCAAAAAACAAGGCACACCAACCTTACATAGATGTTTTTCATAATATGCGGAATTCTTCGGACAAGGGGCAAGGCGCACCTATAGGTAACCGGGTACACTTCGAATTTTGGCCCCCTCAATATTTGTTATAATTAGAACTTCGTGATTTTGGATGTCTGTAAATTAAGGTGAGAGATAATGATTGTTAATTCTTTAGAAAATTTATACAGCCGACACATGTAAAATTCTGATGTCAGTTGTAAAACTAACTGCTGGTAGCTTTGTATGAATCAATAAGGCACCTTTTCGCGGAAAATTCAAATCACGGAAGGGTTCTGTGCTTGTTGATTCTCAGGAATATTTTCACTATTTTGTGAAAAAAAAAACGAGCTGGATGGGCCCCCATTCCGTTTATATAGGTGGACCGGTGGTCTAGTGGTAACACACTTGACTGTCAATCCAGAGGTCCGGGGTTCGAATCCCCGGTCCAGAGTCTAGAAATTTCTGAGATGCTCTTGAGTGTCTCCTACCTAACTTAGAGGCCTGTACTGGTTCTTCCCAGGAAAGACGGCTTCGCGTGTATCGGTGCTATACGCAAAGAGCTAGGCTAAGTTAGCCGGACAAGTCTGTATCTAAAAATGTTTTCTCTCTATCTGTTCTGGGGGCTTTATCTTACTCTGTCCCTCCGGTCAGATCGATCTGTGTCTGTACTAGTAGAGGATGAATTTCGCGTCCTGTGTAGTTGCGTTATATGTAAAGCGCCTTTGAATTTGTTTATCATGAAAAGGGCGCTATAAAAATCTGGTATAATAATAATAATAATAATAATAATAATAATAATAATAATAATAATATATCCTGAAGTTCAGTAAGGACTATTAAATTGAGAAATGCAGTAAATTTGGGCATTGTTCTTGAAGCGGGATCATTGCAGGCTGATCAAAAAGTGCAAATTTGATGATTTTGGCATGCTATTTTTCGTGGATGGTGTAAAACTTTCGTTTTGATAGCTTTCTTTATTCTTGTATGAGAATCATGATCTTGCCATTAATTAAAAGCACAAAACATGCACGCAATTTATAAAATGGCCACCCTGCTTCTGTTCATAAGGGAAGTGCAATATTGCGACTCGCGACATGTGAGACTGTCCGTGCCCAAAGTTTTCGAATCTAAGTGTACCCTGCTACCTATATATTGTTCTATCATAAAGCGGTGACAGACGAATTAAACTGCGGACCCGAAGATCTTGTAGTTGTTTGTTTAAACACACCTGTTTTTAGAAGTACTGAGCAAAAATACAGACTTTGGATTACTTCACATCTACAAAGGAATGACTCTTTTCCTTTTTATATTATGATCCTCATACGCCGGTTTTTTCTGAATGACGCTTTTCTTCCTCATGACACTTTCGATAGATAACTTGTGAGATGATTGCGTGCGGCACACGACTTGTGACAGTCCCTCTTCTCTTCATTTTACTTACCAGGCCATAAATTTACGTGCCATTTTCTGAATAAGCGCAATTAAGATCTTACTTTTAGTGACAGTTACATACAAAAGATGTCAGAAAAAGACATTTTCGATCCTTAATTTGAATTCATTTCACAGATCATAGCTGTCAGTTGATAATAGGCGATGTATTCCGAAAATTAGGATGTCTTCGGAACACCCCGGCGCAGATCGTATCAATGATTATCGCGGTTAGAATCAAAATGGTGGAAAGCTGTGAAATCGCACGTTAATCGTAGTAAAAACCAAAGTTTATTTTATATTTATAGTAATATTCCGTGACCCTAAACCTCAAAATATCTCTTAAACATGTTTTTTTCTTTCTAATTCTTGTTGTGACATAAATCAAGTACTAAGTTACCCTGACATTACAGGCAATTAGTGGCCAACCTCAGTTCATTGCGAGATAAAATAAATAAAAACAATACACTCTACTTTTGAGAAGATTAAGAAGTCCCTTAAATGAAAATACACACACACGACAAATAATGATAACGCAAAGTCAGATTTTTAAGAAAATAAAACTTGAAACAAACATTGCTTTGTACTTAACTCACCTACATTGATCGCGATTTTCCCGCGTCCACGCAACCATTTCAAGTCTGCCTTAACGGTACAGATTTTTATTTCATTTTAGTTGTTGATTAAAAAAAAATCTTTGTAAAAATACTTTCCCACAAGAAGCAGAAGCAGTATTCCCACTAAAGAAGCAGAAATCATTACATTTAAAGCATCTCTCTCAAAAACAAATTAAGTCTTGTATCTTAAAACTTTAGTACTGATATATTTTTTTCTTTCAATTTGAACAGTACCATTGACTGTTGATATTGTTGCATACATAAAATATATGGACTGAATGGCGAATAGTGTAGATCATTATCTGACTGCATGGATGTGCAGGCTGATCTGGATTTGCACTGGTCGCAAAGGCAGAATAAATCGTGTCAAGCATATTAAGGCTATACAATTCAGCCTCCGTCAACCACACCTCCGAGCAGCAAATACCTCCCTACAAAAGATGTTGATTTTTTTTCCATTACACGCCATTCGTAGTAACCTTACCCCATTAGAACAACAACCTCTGTAAAACTAACACTTTTCAGTTTTTCCAGTTTCGGTTTTGTTGGGTTCAAAGTTTTAAGTCAAATGGCGGTGGTGTAGGAAGACCTCTGGTACTCCCACGTGCGCTGCTACATGCTAGAGTGTTCACTGAAGAGGGGTTGAATGTTATATCGACCCACATGTCAGTGACTCTAGATAAGTGCTTGTTTTCTCTTGTGTCAGTAAATTAAATATTAGTAAGTGAATGTGCAGTATTATAAAGGATGTCCTTATAAGATATTTTTACAAAAAATAACTACAAGTAGAGTCCTCTTAGCACTTATTTGTTAAGCTAATCCCCAGAGCAAAACTGTGTTAAGTATTTTGGTATTTATTTCAAGTTATATTAGTATGACACGGCCTTACGCAGATTTAATACCAAAAAGACTTTCCCAGGACACTTAGGCAAAAAGGGTGATCTATTTTGGTATCTTGCCACGTCCGAAAACTATTCAAGTACTTGATGTTTAAGCATCTCTTCCTTTAATTATGATAATTACATAGTAGCGACAATATTATATCAGAGATCAGATAATGTATGTCAATAACATCAAGCCTCTTTGCAAGGTCATGTCAGAAAAGTGCTGTGTTTATTTCGTATCTGCCAATACAAGGCTTTTCTCCAAATCTCAAGGCTTTCCCAAACACTTCCTAAGCATCGGTAGCGATAGCCAACCAACGCTTACGTCGCTTACGTCATTTCGTAAATGCGAAAACACTGGAATATGTAAGATGCAGTGGATTCAAATGAAAATTAAGAAGTTATTTCTATATCTGATCTGACAACAAATAAATAACAAGGCAAACACTCATACGAGGCACACTCTACACTGAATTCGTACAAAGAAAATTGCGGGTGTTTTTTGTTTGCTTTGTCACAGCGCATGATATTAATTTTTCTCTCCAAAAAACATTAATCTGACAATTAGAGAGGTATTTAACGGTGACCGAAATGATATCGTTCTGTTCCAATGATAAAAATAAAATTTTCACTTTTATATCAAAATACTTGAAATATGTTAATAATGTACGGTGCCCCTAAAGTGACATGTTACACACATTTTTTCCAATTAGGTAATGTGAGACTTTTTTTTATTTCGTTTAAACGAAATCATTTCGTTTAAACGAAATCATTTCGTTTAAACGAAATAAGTTATTTCGTTTAAACGAAATCATTTCGTTTAAACGAAATAGTTATTTCGTTTAAACGAAATCATTTCGTTTAAACGAAATCATTTCGTTTAAACGAAATAACTTATTTCGTTTAAACGAAATCATTTCGTTTAAACGAAATAATCATTTCGTTTAAACGAAATAAACTATTTCGTTTAAACGAAATAACTTATTTCGTTTAAACGAAATGATTTCGTTTAAACGAAATGATTTCGTTTAAACGAATCATTTCGTTTAAACGAAATAAGTTATTTCGTTTAAACGAAATCATTTCGTTTAAACGAAATCATTTCGTTTAAACGAAATAAAAAAAGTCTCACATTACCTAATTGGAAAAAAAGTGTGTAACATGTCACTTTAGGGGCACCGTAATAATGTGCAAGTCAGCAGACATTCCGGCTGTGTGATAAGCTTAGTACTTACTCATTACATTTTGTTGTTTGCGATAGAGTGGCACCAAATCAACAAAATAGAGATTCGAACTTTGTTATATCACTGATCCTTTCCTTTATATTATTGACGTTGAGTTGTAAGAAGAAATAAATCGTTTTATCATCAAGATTAAAAATCATCGCAGTATGAGAGCTTGTATTATGCTTTTATTCGTACTAAATAGATCAAGATTTCATTCACCTAATATTTTGATGCAATTAAAACGTTCACTTTCAATATAATAAGTTCCTAATTGGCGGATGAACTGACTTGACCTTATCCTAGGTCAAGTGAGGTCACGTGATATCAGAGAATGATGGGTAATAACAATGGTGTCATACAAGTGTTGAGTCATTGAACGAGAGCTGTAAGAACACTTCAAGCTTAAGTTTTTCTCTGGCTGCGGGACTTTTCTTACTGCAAAATGATTCCTATCGTGATGTGTGATGCTATTTTGGTAAGCCATCATTCAGCTTGGAAGTTTTTATTTCCTTTTTTCAACATTGAGTGTTGTTGCTCTATAAGTCATATAGTCGCAGATTAAGGCCCAACTGGTAGAGGTTGACCTTATATGCCGCTACAGGCAGGACATCAACCTCTGACTGATCTCTGAGTAGAACAACTGGGATCGTACGCAAGTTATAAGCTATGAATGCTAGTACATATATTCAGAATAACCAATGTAAGCCATGTTTTGGTAGGAATAATTCTGTTTTACGCCGCTAGGCAAAGCAACAATCACACAGCAATATTTTACGCTTTGCGCATTTTCCGTAAAATGTTAAGAAATGGTTAGATTTTTTACGCACGACAAATAGTATCAAAGAATAAAGGTTCCCGACCATATCATCTCCTAGCTCTCCGAAAACATTAACTCCATTGCAGATTGTGGAATCGCATTAGTGTATTATCAGAGAATTTGAAATTCTTCCACGTTTTCTAAGTGATTCGACAAAACCAATAAAATCTAATCTAGGGGGATTTACAAACAATTTTCGCTGACAATTGACGGGATAAAAAGGCTAAAGAACCAATAAAAACCTGACAAGATAAGACAATGTGAAGACCGGCGTATTAATATCAGCCTAAGCGGACTATTTACTAAGAAACCGGAAGTGCGTAGTTCTCGTTTGCATAGATTGATGAGATTTTGGTATCTTTGTCGATTTTTCTTTTTCTTCGGGCCATATTTGAATTAAATCTGAGAAAAGGCGAGTTTTAAGCGTATTCTCGATAAGAATTATTTATATACAAATCAAGGTTGGATTTTGTTTTCAGACTCTGAAGCGGAAACAGCCATGGTAGTTGCTCGTGCCTAGTATTGAAATGTATCATGGCGGACATAAATATTATTAATATTTTTGTCTTAGATCGGTATTATCAGCGGTTTTTTTCTTCTGCATTTTTTTCAAAATATGAATCATTTCAAGTCTAGTGCGTGGGAATACAGCGGTTAACTGCACTGTTAGAACTACTTGTTGGAGGCGCAACACCAAGGAATAATCTATTTTTGTCACGAAAGGCCAAAATTCCTACTGTCCGTTGCGGAAGAATAAATGTTTTGCATGAGAACTATAATTAGCATTTGTTGACATTTTGGAGTAAGCCAAATTCTACACAGAGTGTACACCCGATGTATTATTTTTGCAAGTAGGCACAAGAAAAATATAACATAAGGTGTTCACTAGTGAAAGATATTATAATCTTAAGACAAACGAATTTGTTTTTATTTTATGATTTTTCTTCAATAATTTTATAGTAAATGTTTCCCACTTTGTAATTTCAAACTAATGACAAATATATTTGTTATTTTCATTTTCAAATATTCGACAACAGTTCATTGGGAAAAAATGCAATAAAACTGCAATGTTAAGAGCCAGAAAATGGACCAATAGTTTTACACAAGGCAAGCATTTTGATGTTACCATTAATGAAAAATATCAATGAATATTCAATCAAAAAGAAATAATCAATAAGGACATTTCATTTGGGTATTCATTCCACCAATCACCGATTAAGTATTTAGGGAATACATACACATACACTTAATAATAAGGTCACTCCAAAATAATTTCAAAACGTGTCTGGCGGATTGAAATAGTTTTCATTTTTAGCATTTTAACTCCCATTTCTGGCTGAATTGATGTAGAATTTTTGATCTGTATACCATAAAATAATTCCACATTAGAAATTATTATGAAAAAAGAAGACAAAGAACTGCAATTCATGGTCTCATTTTCGCGCGTGTATAGTGTGTTTGTGAACTTTGAAGTAGTAAACTTCTTTTCATAAAAATACCTAAAAGTAACATTTGTATTGACAAATTTCTTCGACAGAAAACGACACGAGAGAATAGAAACGTTGTGGTTATTTCGGGGGAAATTTGACACATTTACATACTACAGAAAATGTCATAAAATCCTGAAAACAGATTCCATAAGAATGGAACATTTTTCAGTCACTGATGTTCCCAGATACATCTAAACTGCTATGGACATTACTGAAGGCAAATCTTGACAATTTCCCTCAAATGAACGTCTAACACTTTTATACAAAATGTAGTTCTTCAAATTGGACTTCTTTTCTTTCAAGCTGTTGAAACTTTTGATGCCTTTTTTTTCGTTCTTTTTTTTCATGACAGGAATCGGGTCTAGCAGATAATTCTCCGAAACAAGGGCTTTATTTGTATTGAACCTCAGCAGACGCTTTTCTTATAACAGGAATGTCAATTTATGGGGTTTGAATTATTTAATACAAAGATCAAAATGCATTACATCCGAAGACGGGTTTAATTCTTCACAAAGCTACTCAAGCGAACATACCAGAGAGTTTCCGCACGTTTTATGCCGTTGGTCACGTGATCGTTCTTTTATAAGAATGGCGTCATTTTCTTACAAACACTGAATAGGGACAACAGAAAGCATGTATTGGATTCAATGAAACAATCAGATTTTTCATTTGATATCCGTGTGTATCAATTTATAGAAAATGAAATGATTATTTTCGTTCATTTGCTCACGAAATGAATTCAATATTATAGAATGAAAATGATAAAAAGTAGATAAGTGGTCGCGTAATTTATATTGTCAGTCACTTATTTCTTACAAACTACCTCGCATTATAGAACGCGGGAATCCTCACCCATGTTCGAATATAAAGCGCGAATATTACTTTGAACTATTTTACATCAAAACCTATATATTGTCCACATTAACGATAAGAAAGTCAGTAGCGCACACCAGTAAATAGTTTTCCCTATATAGTCTATATAAAACTGACATTTTTTAAAGAGCTACCAAACATAGCTAGACCCATTTCAGAGAACAAATCCTTATCTCATTTTAAAGAGTTAAGATAAAACTGATATAAAATGAAGAGAAATGTAGTGGTCGTATATCTTCTAAGAGAGATTTCTCTTGGCACATTTGCTTACTGTAAAATCACATAAAAATCACACTGCTGTGACCTGGAAGTACTACTCATACTAAAATTGAGTTTCATATCACCAAATACAACCTCCTCTGCCATTTTTTCCTACCAAAATGTCAAATATATCCACAATGAAATCTAAACAGAAACTAGCTCTGTTGCCATGCCAAGTGAAAACTTAGTGTTCAAAAACCTGTCCGCCATTACGCGACTAGACCAGATGGCTCCCACGCCGGTTCCTTTACTATAGTTAGGCCTATAATAATTTTTCGGTGTTAACAGAGCTCATTCGATTTGTCTTAGCTTTATAAGGTACATGTAACAGAGTAGACAAGCCCGTGCATTGGCGAGGAAAAAAATTTACGAGCCTTAAATTAAAAAGCCAATTCAGTCGTAACAAATGGGAGTTTAATAACAATTGAAAATTGCATTGTCATAATAAAACGTGACCGAAAACTGTCATTCAATTATATTGAATATTACCACAAAATTTGTTGACATTAGCCTTTTTATAAACCTATATGAGATACTTGGCTATCATACTATTCTCATCCAAACAATTTAAGCTCACAACAGGCCACCACCGGTGCACCCTCTGCTGGCATATTGGAAAACACTGAGCTGGCAGACGCCACTCTCATCCGCAACTGATTATGATCTTTGCTACAGACTAATATCTCGTCCTTTATAAAGGGAATAAGGTCTAATAATTCTTCTCCGGGTAGCAGCAAAGTGTCATCTATCTGTTGACATTGAAATTGTCACCATATGTCTCTGTTTGATTATAATTCATTACAAATTGAGTTATCACTGATAGTTCTAAATCAAGACAATTTTACGACATCTGCAAACATGACATTCAGTGTCGTAATCGGCTAAGACTTAAAATTTCCTGTTTTCAGCCGCAATTACTTGTTCAGATATTTTAAAGAGTGAAGATTAATTAATAAAATGCCAATGGCAGTAAATATTTTCCAAATCTAACATATGAGTTCCGACTTTCACATTTGTCGGTGGAAATAGGTTTTTTTTGTGCTAAAATTAATAATGGATGATCAAGTGTATCATCGGATCTTTACTTTTTCGATTCATTGTATAGGTAATATCCTGTTCGAGCCCTAAATGGTGCCACAAACATGTCTCTTCATACGGCACAATAAAGTTGTATTTACACGTAACAACAAGGTGTGTGTGTGGTTGGGTTCGGGTTTAACGTCTTTGACTACATATCGACTAGTAAATGACTTCCACATGGAATTGTAATAAACGAGGGTTCCGCATGTTACTGCTTGGCCATCTGTAGATGGCTACAAGTGAAATTGTCATTTAAAATTCTACTTAAAATAACACCCAGCTAACATATTATATGCTGTGTAATGCAGGTTAAACTTCCTACAAATAAGGAATTTGAATGGATAGAGCACGCGGCTATCGTCGGTTCGAGTCTCGAGGAGAGCGTGATTTTACCGCGATCTCCACAAGCGAGTGCTGGAAGCATTGACGTCGTGTAATAAAATTCCCTATAATCCAATATAAGATATGCTCAGAAAGAACGCCATGGTATTGCAGAAAAATGCTGAAGACACAACGTGACAGTTTAAGTGTTGGATGGGATGTACCAATTTGTGTCCGTCAATGTTCACATAATTAGACCAGAAGTCGACACCATCCCACAGTTAATGAATGGGAAGAGCTGCTTGAAAATAATAATTGACAGCAGACGACAATAAAAATTGGACGCTCTTCAGTTTTGGAGGAGTAAATTGTCACCGGAAGCTCGACACTCTTCTACAATTAAAGATACATTTTGTCAATCGGAAGCTGTTAATTGCGTGTTCTTTCTATGCTATCAAAAAGTTTTCGAAAATGGCGCTTTCTGAAGAGAGTCATCTCGGAAATTTGCTTTGAAACCTTAGATGTCGGCACGATATGCCGAGATTTTTAAACTAAATATCTATATGCACTCGCAGTTCTGTTAAAAGTTATACCGAAAAATGCACTTGCTAACTGAAACACGTTTCGCGTCGTTTTAAAATGCTGCTGAAATTTCGTTATTGGAGCAACTGCAAGCTCCTCTAATATTTACTTCTTTTGTCCTAATATTTATCAAGTAGAGCACATAACTTGTTAGAAATCTGTTTGCATTCAGAGGCTTGTTATCTATTTCAAAAGATACCCATTGATTTGACTTTTTTCTATCTAATACCGGTATTAGGATTGGGTACTTGTAAGGCTGAAACGCAGACATTAAACTATTTTACCAAACACGCACCTTTTCATCGTCACCTCTTCAGCTGGTGACTGGATTTACTCTGTGATAAGGAAATGCTGGAAAGGCTTACGTGCAAATGCAGATGGCACGCTTGTGCAAAGAACAGCATCCTGAAGTTCTGCTTAATTGCATGAAATATATCACATGCCTGTCAGTGGTTATGCAAATGTTACTAATTTTACCACAGAAGAATCCTCTTCAATATTCTCAGAAATCGTCCATCTCAGAAATCGCGCGCGATACTGTCCACGTGACATGGTTCCATGTTAATTACATCAAATCTGAGACCCGAGTCGTCTGTGCCGTCTTAAGACCTAATCACTTCTGTCAGTTTAACCTGTTAATATCATCGGATGACATTTGAATCCTGGCCGAAATGAACAGTATTCTGATGGCCTTAAAACAGACGGAAACCAATTAAGGAAGCGCGAGAGATTCCGAATGATCCCAGTGTCAATTTCAGTGATTTCGGTGTCAATAACGGTCGCGAGATACGTCAGAGCGTAGAAATCTGTGTTTATTACATTGACATTTCACGCTAATAGAAGGGTCTTCGAAAATGCATTTATACTTACGGTGAAAGACAAATAATATTCTTATATTAACTGAGACAATACGCATGCCAGTATGCCTATATAATATGAACAAACCTTTTACACAACATATGCAAATCCTTGCAGCTTGCATCAAATAAAAGATATGTTTTAAGAAAAAAAAGTTTTTTGATTTTTGAAAATGAAACTGTACGTTTAGATTATAAACCCATAGAATGTTCAGTTTGTCAAGGTGTCTTGAATCGTTATTAAACTAAAACTAAATTAATTTGACCGTTTTAAGCACCTTATGCAAAAACCCGATTTACATGGGTATGGTCACCACGTGTCTCATACCGCAGACGGATTTTTTTTGTACCATTTAAGTAGAGAGGCTGTTTGCAGAATACTCGTATTATCCTGAATTATGGGAAGTCGAACATGGAAAGAAGTAATCAATATAAAAAAGTACAAGTCATAATGCGTAATAAGCGGCCGATTTCTGTTATCTTTCTAACTTTTGCCCTGTTAATAAATCTTCAGAACATACAACTTTCATTGTCTCGACAGCCGACGTCCCACAACAGCGTTTACCTTAATTATTCTTTAAATACCTCCAAAAGTATCGGATTCATCCAGTGTTCTAGAAGAATATTTGTATAATATAATCATTTATCAATAAGATAATGAAAACAAAATAATAGACAAAATTATACCAAAGTGATAGCAAAATTATTTAATTGGCCTTGATTTTTATCTCGGATGAAGCCGTACAATGCACTCCGCCGGAAACGAGTTTCCGCGCATGAATCAAGACGCAAGTCAAGTAGTTCGGTTACACGAAAATGATAGGAAATAGAGCCATCTAAATTTAGTAGGATTAGAGTAATTAATATGACACGAACATGCTGAAAGTTTTAGCTTACCTTTAGTTTGGTAAAAATGAGTTTAAAATGACAACAATTAGATAAATTATGACTTCAGTTTCTGTGCAGTGTTATCATGAAAACCGGAAATGTAATTTGATAGAAGAATCAATGTCGTCTGGCTGATTTCTGCCTATCTTTTCAAGATACAGCAGAAATCATCGGCGTGGCAATCATCGGTCTTTTGTAATTTGAACAATCTAAAATTGAAATTGTTTTATTTTTTCAGCAATTACGGTTCTAATGATATTAAATGCCTTGTTAATGATAAACAGAAACTATTAGAATACAATGAAAAGTGAATTTGATGGCTGTTGTTCAGCATTGTGTGTCGAAGAATCGTGGAATATTTACAAAACGGCAAGGCGTACATGCAGTGGCGTGCCAAAAACAAATTCACGCAGTATTTTTTTTTCACGGAGACTTGCATGCATTTCCAACTTTTATGAAATAGTTATCTTATAAAAAAATACCTAACACACAGTGTTACACAAACATAAACTAAGCACGTTTGCCCCTTGGCAATGAAGTGTTGCAAGTTTGCAAAATAAGCTTTTTGTTTAGCTTATTTTGACGTCAATGTAATGTCAGATATTAAACAAGTGAGCTACACGCTTATGTACCTATCGCTTTAAGCTGATCGTGTGCTGTAAGCTCATCGTGACCCATATGCACAAGTACCTTTCTCTTTAAGGTCATCATGAACTATATGCTCATGTACCTTCCGTTTTAAGCTCATCGTGAACTATATGTGCATGTTCATTTCGCTATAAGATCATCGTGACCTGTATGCTCATTTACTTTCGCTATAAGCTCATCGTGACCTATATGCTTATGTACCTTTCGCTTTAAGCTGATCGTGACCTGTATGCTCATGTACCTATCGCTTCAAGCTAATCGCTAGCTATATTGCCATGTAGCTTTCGCAATGAGCTCAACGTTAACTGTATGATCATGCACATCATGTAAGCTCATCTTGACCAATATGCTCATATAACTTTCGCTTTAACCTCATCGTGAGCTTTATGCTCAAACACCTTTCGCTTTAAGCTCATCGTGACATATATGCGCATGTACCTTTCACTTTAACCTCATCGTGACCTATATGCTCATGTACCTTTCGCTTTAAGCTCATCGTGACCTATATGGTTTGACCTTTCGCTTTAAGCTGATCGTGACCTGTATGCTCATGTACCTTTCACTTTACGCTCATCGTGACGCATATGCTCATGTACCTTCACTTTAAGCTCATCGTGACGTATATGCTCACGTACGTTTCGCTTTAAGCCCATTATGACCTATATGCTCATGTACCTTTCGCTTTAAGCTCATCGTGACGCATATGCTCACGTATCTTTCGCTTTAAGCTCATTGTGACGTATATGCTCATGTATCAAAGCTCATCGTGACATGCATGCTCATGTACCTTTTACTTTAAGCTCATCTTGACGTATATTTATGCACATGTTCTTAAGCTCATCGTGAGCTATATGCTCACGTGCCTTTCACTTTAAGCTCATCGTGACGCATATGCTCACGTATCTTTCGCTTTAAGCTCATCGTGACCTGCATGCTCATGTACCTTTTACTTTAAGCTCATCTTGACGTATATTTATGCACATGTTCTTAAGCTCATCGTGAGCTATTTGCTCACGTGCCTTTCACTTTAAGCTCATCGTGACGCATATGCTCACGTGCCTTTCACTTTAAGCTCATCGTGACGCATATGCTCACGTATCTTTCGCTTTAAGCTCATTGTGACGTATATGCTCATGTACCTAAGCTCATCGTGACCTGCATGCTCATGTGCCTTTCACTTTATGCTCATCGTGACGTATATGCTCATGTACCCAAGCTCATCATGAGCCATATGCACTTGTACCTTTCGCTACCAGCTCATCATGAGCTATATGTACATGTACCTTTCATTGAAAGCTCATCGTGACCTATATGCTCATTTACCTTTCGCTAAAAGCCCATCGTGACTATATGCTCATGTACCTTTCGCTTTAAGCCCATCGTGACGTATATGCTCATGTACTTCAGGTCATCGTGACCTACTGTAAACCAACGAATATTCGCGCTCAATTTATATTCGCTATATGCGCGGAAGCCACCTTTTTGCGAATATTAGTATATGCAGATAAGATTTTCTTTACAACAAACCTAAAATTATCACGCCCGGTAAACACGAATGTGTGCACTTCAGTACTTTATTATGTCGCATGTGACTATTATTGTCGTATCTTCGTACCTGTAAGTCGTCTTCAAATAACTATTATAGTGTAAATATACATGTCAAACCTTAGTCATTATGATTTCATATTATCATTGAAATCTACAATAAGCACGGTACTATGTCGACATTTTACCAGTATAGTAAGAATATTTGTCTAGGGACTGTGGCCAGGTCAAAAGCTATCCAGATATAGTCAATATGGTGAAATAAGTTTGAGCACTTCCCGGTCAGCTATAAATTGCCTGGACGTCTAAGGCCATACCTCACGTGCGGAACAGGAAGGCGAAACCACGATGGTGAAAGTCAGATCTACAAAGTTAAAAGTTTAGTCTTAAATTATGAAAACGGCGATGATGAAAACTGAAACCACGGGGTGAAAGTCGAAACCGCGACAATGAAAGCCGAAGCCACAATGGTGAAAACGCGAAACTACGCAACGATCGTAGTTTTGTGTTTGTTTGTTTGTTTGTTTTGGGTTTAACGCCGTTTTTCAACAGTATTTCAGTCAGGTAACGGCGGGCAGTTAACCTAACCAGTGTTTTGGATTCTGTCAGTACAAATCTGTTCTCCGCAAGTAACTGCCAACTTCCCACAGAACCGAGGTGGAGACTATGATTCAGACACAATGTCGTTATCAAATAGTCAAGGAACATACGCCCGTCTGAGATCGACTCGCGACCGCGATCGTAGACCGACGCTTACTACTGATAAGCGGGCGGCTCGTAGTTTTGTGAGTTCGTGTTTTCATCGTCGCAGCGTCATTTCTGTTCAGACTTCAATGTTTTTTTGCAATTCGTTGTGTCATTCTGTCACACTGGTGAAATGATTCCGCATGCATATTATTTCTTCGTTGTTATTAGATATATTAGAATAGGATTCTGCTATATATTATTTCGATTCTAATATCTTTTAACAAAGAGTTGTATGATACAGGGTACCACATTTTTTTTGTATTTGTATGACTGTCAAACCCCCCCCCCCCCCCCCCCCCCCCCCCGCAAGAAAAACAAAACACAGAAAACAACAACAACAAAAAAAACTACAATTCGTCCTTTAAAATATTTACATGTTTCCAGCTAGGGTTTATCCAGTTTTCAAATTCGACAAAGTGTTTCAAGAGGAGAAAAATGCCTACGATATTTTTAAAAGTTGAACGAAATGAACAACCTACTTAAACTTCTATAACTAATACTGATTATTTAATTATTTCATTACTTGTGTATTACAAGTTTGCGTAAGATGATATCTAAATACTCCATGTAAAGTGACCTTGGTACATTCATCTTAAATATAGGCGATTTTATTTTATTTATTTCTAATTTGCAAAAAAAAAAAAAAAAAAAACAACAAACAAACAAAACAACAACATAAAATATCCTTTGGAAGCATAGAATGGAACCAAGTGAAATAATTGCAGACTATCTTGACGCCTAGCATATCGACGCCTAGCATCCCGACGCCTAGCATGTTGATGCCTAGCATCTCGACACCTAGTATCTCGACGCCTAGCATCTCGATGCCTAGCATCTCGACGCCTAGCCTCTCGACGCCTAGTATATCGGCGGCTAGCATATCGACACATAGCATCCCGACGCCTAGCATCTCGACACCTAGCATCTCGACGCCTAGCATCTCAACTTCTAGTATCTCGGCGCTTAGCATCTTGACGCCTAGCATCTTGATGCCAAGCATCTTGATGCCTAGTATCTCGATGCCTAGCATATCGACGTCTTGCATCTCGACGCCTAGCATCTCGACGCCTAGCATGTCGACGCCTAGTACCAACTTAATTGGAATTATTCTGTTTATAAAAAAAGTATGGACTACAAGATCCCATAGGTCTAGAAAATGTAACAGCACATACTTCAGGACCTAGGACAGGGGTAACTTTTACGGCCGCCACATGGCACTTAAAAATTCATGCCATTATTACGAAAGTTTAACCGAGTCACGACACCTGGCATCTCGACGCCTAGCATATCGACACATAACACCTCGACGCCTAGCATTCGACGCCTAGCATCTCGACGCATAGCATCTCGACGCCTAGCATCTCGATACCTAGTATCTCGACGCCTAGCATCTCGACGCCTAGCATCTCGATGCATAGCATCTTGACGTCTAGCATCTCGACGCCTAGTATCTCGGCGCCTAGCATCTCGATGCCTAGCATATGGACGCCTAGCATCTCGACGCCTAGCATGTCGTCGCCTAGTATATCCACGGCTAGCATATCGACACATAGCATCTCGATGCCTAGCATCTCGACACCTAGCATCTCGACGCCTAGCATCTCGACACCTAGCATCTCGACGCCTAGCATCTCGACACCCAGTATCTCGGCGCCTAGCATCTTGACGCCTAGCATATCAACGCCTAGCATCTCGATGCCTAGCACTTTGACGCCTAGCATCTCGACGCCTAGTACTTTTTATAAATAAAAGTATGGACTACAAGATCCCAAAGGTCTAGAAAATGTAACAGCACATGACAGGGGTAACTTTTACGGCCGCCACGTGGCACTTAAAAAATTCATGCCATTATTACGAAAGTTCTTTTCTTTTTGGTTTTGTTCTATTCTGTTTTGATGATTACTGAAGTGCTGTTCTAGGGACAGTTTCAGACAAAGTTAGAACTTTAGTGAAAGCTGTTTTACTTACATCATGTTAAATGTCTATTCCTACAGCATGGACCAAACAAAGCCACGCTAGCCTTGAGATAAAGTTGAATTAAGGACATCCTTTTCAAATGATGTAAGTAATATTTTACGAATGATTGTTTTTAAAAATTCATACTTAGGAGAGAACTTTAGATGATATTTGTGAACTGTTGTGAAACATGTCCCAGTTCTTTTAAGTTTGCTGGATACAATCACCAGTTGGATTCAGTACGAAAAATATTATATTTTATTTTTGCATCACATAGTTATTATGCCGCGGACAGCAAGGCCGTTACAAAGTTAATTTATGTTATATTATACAAGATTTATATAGCATCCATAAAATGACAAACACGTTCAATGTTGCCTAACATACCATCTCTACCAGTACAGACACAGATCGATCTGACCAGTGAGACAGAGAGAGGGAAAGCCCTCAGATCAGACACAGATACTTAGATACTTTTTGCGAATGGAAAGTCTGATTCTTTAACGTGTGTAGGACCGATAAGAACCAAGCCGTCTTTCCTAGGATTAGTTATTATCATGTTTGATTATTTCAGTATTCTATTTATTTTATTTTGTTATTTTATCATATTTATTTTATTCTATTTTATTATTTTAATTTATCATTTTATCATTCTATTTTATTTATTTATTTATTTATTTATTTATTTCATATGTATTTTAATGACTAAAATATATAAGATTAAGTACTCTAAAACATAGTTACAGTGTAATCTTTTTTATCGTGGCAACTCGCAGATACCAGAATACAATGATCAAAGGGAGGAAACCCAGTTTGCATATTCGCAAGTTGCGATGGAGCGGTGACTAATAGCGCACAGTACAAGTTCAGTGAAGTGTATTCCTTTAACTAATACAGAGGAATGTCTTTCTTATTCCTTTATTCTATTCTTGTAGCTAATTAAAAATCTGACATAAATTTGATGGAAATACAATAGATGTTGCAGTGTGTAGTATCAAAATGGCGTCCCACGTATTTTAAGGCAGTTGGACACCTGCTAAAAGCTACAAAAACGACATCGCTTTTTTTTTCAACTGCGAAATAGCCCATTTCACTATGGGTTTTAACGAGAATTAATGAAAGAGGTATACAGTCAAACCTGTCTATAAAGACCACCCTTGGGAGAGCAAATGTGGTCTTTATTGGAGGTGTCTTTATTCACAGTTAAAATACACTGTAATGTTAAATGGGAAACAAAACTGTGGGCTTTACAGCAGGTGGTCACATGTCAGAGTGTCTACACATGTTTACTGTACTGTAATATGTATTGAAACAGATAAATTTCTCTTTTCACCATTGAGCTCACCCATTGAGCTTGTCCTTTATTACATGGTTATAACGATATTTAAAAAAAAAAAACAAGTTAAAAGATTGTTTTCAGTTTATTCTATGTGTTTCAGTGGTCCTCAAATCAATTTACGCATTTTCCTTGTGAATCTTAGGGCCAATGTTAATACGTTGTGAATCCATGTTCATCTACATATGACGACATTAATGTCACATGAGCTAAACAGGACTCCGTAGGATTCAGTAGTTAAGATTTAAAATGATTTAAGTTCTGTGACGAGTACCGCATCTAGGCTCAAACCTGTAAATATCAAATCAAAAGCGTATGTATAGAGTAGCACCTTTGCAAAGCAAACTTGTATTTCAGAACAGTATATCATTTCTAAGACATTTCCATAATCCACACAATGCATACTCACGCATGCACGCAGGCACTTACATGTTCAAAATTACTGAAAGTAATATCTAAGTTGTAATGACTGTTGAACTTACCTTTTACTTACTCTTCTTTTGCTGTGCGACATTTAGCGATGGTGTTGCGACATATAACGGTGGACAGATTCTTGCGACATTTAGCGTTACATGTGCAGGTGCGACATATAGCGGTGGATGATTTTGCGACTTTTAACGGTGGATGCGACATATCACGTCAACCTTGCGACATTTAACGGTGGTGCGACATTTAACGGTGCCACATGCGTCACACTGTTCCATGTGTGTCATTAATTAAATTGAGTTCAAGACAGTGTTCCTTGTCCAGGTTTTTTTTTCATATGAAGCTCCCAAGTAATTTCTGTCTTTATATAGGGGAGGGGCCTTCCAGTTGGAAAAAAATGTTGGCCATTGAATCCGGAAGTCGCAGGTTCGAACCCGCTGGGTTTAAACACACGCTGTAATGCAAACTGAACTGGAAAAGATTCAATTAAACTTCAGGCTTTCACCACAACTAAGCTAAAATATCTATGAAATTAACATAAACCAAAATTTAATAGAGACCTAGCCGCACGTTCACATTTTTTCATCGTGTACATATCAGAGTAAGCGTGCTTTCGATTTAGGAATATTTTATCATATACTCTAACCTTAAGAACGTTTTGGGGGCTACTCGCTGAATCATAATGTTCCGATCAAGCGAGCGAGATGTATATCTATTTTTTGCTTTTCAAAACCGATCGGTTCTTTATTTTAATCAATTTTGACACATGGATTAGATCGTTCGGACAACAAAAATGTTGCGGACTTATCACAATCATCACTTATAATTTCAAGATATTTGCTTCGATTTTTATCACTTTTGGGTTCTTTTATTTTCGTTGGAATAGATAATTAACATCATTAAGTATAAATAAAAGCCTATTTAGAAACAACAATGGCATCTTTAACGGGTAATATTTTCTATTGTAAACATGTATAATGTTAATTGGCATATCGGAATGCGAAAAAGTCTTTGCGTGCATTGAGAACAGCCCGCCTACATTGGTCAGTCTAACAAGCGAAACAAATGTCATTTTTTAAAAGGTAATATGAACGGTAATATAGGAGTTGATCAGTGATGACAACCGGCAAATTACGTCTTTTCCGTATGAGATATCGGCATTTTCCGTATTCTTACGGAAAACCGCGAGTCCGAAGAATGTCGAATTTTCTAACAAGAAGGAATTACTAAGTTTCACTATCATATAGTTTGAATTAGGCAAGATTTTAAATAATTACCATGAGTAATAAAAAGAAAATATTAAATATATCTTCTATTAGATGGTCAAAATGAAAAAAAGAAGGTTGATATATCAGTACATTTTGTATTACAATTCCATTTCAAATCGTTGGTCACCAGTGTTACTTTCTTGTTGTTCAGACACAGCTGTGCCTATCATCAGCATAATTTGCTCAAACAAATGACGCTGTCAGCACTGTCACCGTGTCGACTTGGGTTCGAATGCAAGCTTTTACTAAAATAATATATCTTCGCACATTTTGATTAAAGTAAGTGCATGTTACATGCGTAAATGAAATACCTTTTCTTTTGTATATGTTATAATTTGGGTCCGATAACGAGCAACATCATAATTTTTATAGACTTTCAAAACCGGTTAAAATCAAAATTTTCCCATTCCATGTCGGAAAAATCACATAAGTTGGCTCATTAAAAATCTTTTTTTTTTGTTCACCATTTTATGTGACTTATTACAGTAGAGAGTCGTGAAAATTTTCAGAAAGTGCTATGAAAGAGAATATTAACTTTTTAAGGTCTCTAATGACTGATGGTAGCCTATAGCTTTGTTAATCAGTTCTGAACTTACTGGCTTAAATATGACTTATGATAACTGAGGTTCATGTTCGGATGATTAACACTATAAAATGATAATTGGGAAGTAGAATTATTCCAACACATTTACACTTTGTTGTAAAAATGACCACTTCTTTTAATGTCAGAAAATACAGAATATCTGAAATTCTTGATCATTTATTGAAACAGATTGAGATAAAATACTGTTTGGCAAATTTGAATTTTATAACAATCGTAAATATGGAAAAATAGCATCAAAAGACGAGATAGGATTCATGCATGACAAATGAACGTGTAGTGTTGTCGAAAATGTCAAAATATTGGTCTAGACGAACTTGAAAAGAATTTATCTTTTTATGATTTTTATTAAGCGTCTTAAAGTTTCACTCGAGCCTTAAATTGGGCTGATCCCTTGTCCACTTTCAGTTAATGTTGGAGATGTCACACAAGGAAAATGACCTTTGTAAAAATTGCAAAGGTCAAAGTGCACCAACAAAAAAGCGCAGTTAAGGTCATTCGGGATCACTCATCAAAAATGGTCACTTTTCTGCAAAGATTTCTATCAAGTACGATAATAAATTTTAATGGAAATATATTCCATAAAATAATTTAATAAACTGCAATAAAGTCATGTCCACGCTTTTAAGAATACTGCATTTCTTATGATTTTATCAGCCATCTTTATATTGGAATGCTCTCTATCAATAAAACGCATCTTAAACCAGTTAATTTCAGCAGCTGTTAATAAGCGTCTTGACAATAGGGAAGCTTTCAGAAGATGTCTCTATCAGAATGCGCTTGGATCTGTTTATTGGTGCATAATGGATAAATAAATGTCTTCCTTTAATATAAATTTGATGGAGTACCACCAAGAATTTCAAGCATTTTGGTTTTTATTCTTCTAATTTGAATTCTGAAAGCTTGCAATATGGTGGTATCTCTTCAGTTTCAGGTCGAACATTTACGACAAGTCTGCTTGACCTATTGTGGGCTATCTAAACGGTAGATGGAGGAAAGATCCAGATACTGTAATTGATATTGCTGTGAATTCCAAAAACGTTTTCAGTTTTCAATCTTTGAAATCAATTTTAGCACTTTTGAGTTTAACCGTTACCAAGCTAAACGATTTTTTTCATTTGTTTTCTTTGATGCAAAAGATGTCTTTCATAGAGGAATACCTGTTTTGCCAGAGATTGAGTTGCAGTTTGAACATGACTAATTCGAAAATCTCAGTCATGGAAAATAGTAGAGAGATACTTACATGACAAAAATGTTTATATAAATATAGGCCTACATAAATGCGTGTCTAACGAGTACGTGACGTAACTTAAATGTAACTTGCCGATTGTTATTACGGATCCGCTACCTTAAATAATCAATCAGACAAACAGACAAATCTGTCTATACCACTTATTGTTTATTTTAAGAGAAAATGGAGGCATATACAAGCTGGTTTTATAGTACTGGCCTCTACTCGTCTGTTCGACTCCCGTTCATTCAATTAATTTTTGTTGAATGACAAAATGTAGTTGATATGCCGACTTTCCAAGCTTTTTATGGTGAAGGATGACCACAGGTACCTCTCCAGACATTGTTGCAGGGTTGACGGAAATCTGGGTAGAACCACCGACGTTTCTACATATTAAGCGAGGTTTTGAACCCACATCGGTGAGTGGTAAGTGGTTCGAAGTCAGCGGCCTTAAAGCACTCGTACAACTATAAATGAGCCGCACAATGACAAAACTAACATAGTGCGTTTGCGACCAGCATGGATCTGGAACAGCCGGCGCGTTCGCGCAGTCTGGTCAGGATCCATGCTGTTCGCTAACGGTTTTTCTAATTGCAATAGGCTTTGAAAGCGAACAGCATGGATACTGACCAGACTGCGCGGATACGCAGGCTGGTCTGGATCCATGCTGGTCGCAAACGCACTATTTTGGTTTTCTCATGGTGCGGCTCAAATAAATTTAAACTGGGATAAGAGTTCCGGGTTTGGATGCTTTACACCCGGCACACTTACGAACAGTAGAAGCTTCTGGAATTGCGGCGTCTTTCATAATGTGTGCTATCCCCTAACTAAATTACCTGCAATGTTCTGCAGGAGTCGTACATACGGGATCCCGGTGTCGACTATAACTAAGCGTAACTACACACAGTAGTCTCTTAAAGCGGACGCTGTGGTCCAGTGGTAACACTATCAAACTACGAAACCAGTGGTCGTGAGTTCGACCCCCGCTGGTCCAGCTGAAAGTTACTAACATTGGGATAAGAGTCCTGTGCATGGGTGCTTTACATGCTAAAGAACCAGGGAAACTTCTGAAATTGGAACGTCTTCTGTATCTTGCACTGTCCTCCCACTAGCAATACTAACAGCCTTCTGGAGGAGTCGATCATATTTGTAATGCTAGTGAGAGGACAGTGCAAGATACAGAAGACGCTCCAGTTCCAGAAGTTTTCCTGGTTCTTTAACGTGCCAAATGTAAAGCACCCATATACGAGTAAGAGTATCCCAATGTTAGTAATTTTCAGTTGTACGAAGCTTACTGGTGGTGGCTATAAATAAAGTTACAAACAAACAAACCCAGTTGTCTCTATTCTGAGGTGGTGTTTAGCGCAGATTTGACTGTACGATAGGGAGAGCTTTACTGAATAATTTTATCTACCTAGGTATGTACGCATTTTCGTCATATTAAGTCGCCTGAACTATTTTGGCTTAAGATGATATCTTTTACATAGCAGTAATTCATATCTTTAATATGACATATTAATTGGACATTGAAATAAGTTTAACGTGATTTTGGTCTGAGTCATTTTAAGCACAAGAAGTAAAACGCACAAAAAATTAAAAAATAAGTCACCTGTTTCTTGATTAGAGATCGTTTTCCAAATACTTCAAAATATGATTTTTGCACTGTAATCGTGAATCTGATAAAAGCAAGGTTTCTTATGCAAGTTGTGTTTTTGTGTATTTATTTTTTTGTATTTAATAGAACTTAGATAGATCTATTTAGTAATTTTGCGAGCTATTAGAAAGTTGAGATTAAATCATTGATGAACATGCTGTAGTTGTGGTAAAGCCAGTTAATATTTTGAATGAAATTAAAGGAGCACGTCTATAGGTGAACTACAATATATCCGATGAAACTTTTTATTCCGCTTCCTGATTGTTTTAGTCGGAAGTTTGCATATAGTCGCCACTGTCCGTCCGTCAGTCCCGAAATATTTGTCAGGACAACTGCCATATATTATTATCCTATATTCTCTTATAGTTTTTAAGGGATCTGACCCTCGCTTACCGAAATGTATCACTAAGAAGTAAATTTCAGCACATTGTCATGATATATTCGACACGTGCCCGGTTTTTAGAGATATGGCCCTTTTAAATCGTATAAAAATGTAATACTTTGCTGTAAGGATAATAATTCTTGAACATGTTTTAGTTTATACTGATTTGTTTTAGCTCGATTGTGATGAAAGCTTCAAGCTTATTGGGACCACTCTCGAGTCCGCTTCCTGGAAAAACCAGTACTGGTGTCATTTGAGAAGTGATGGTCGTGACCCCATTGGGGCTCGAACCCACGACCCCTGGAATGAGCGGCCGACACCTTATTCACTAGACCACCGCTCCCCTTTGAAAATGTTTTAAGGGACCTAGCCCAAAAAACCAAAATGCATTTGCTATTAAGTGAATTTGCGTATACTGTCAGGAAAAACATTCTAATACTACCGTATACCCTAGCATAGAGGCTCCAACATTGTTAGAATGTACATGTTCTACTACAAAGTCCAGTATAAGTGCCATCTACCCTTTCTGCCCCCCCCCCCCCCCCACATATTTACCTTATTCAAAAATTCATCAACTTAAAATCCCTCCTTTCCATGTTTTCAGCACAGTTTTGTTCAGATTTAAATAGATTAGATTGAATAGATTTTGACATAATATACATTAAGATACATTTAAAATAATTACTTATGGAGGCTCCTAATACAGGTAAATTTGAACCATCTGAACAAACTTGAGAGACTGAGTTTGATGAAAATGCATCAAGAAGTTCAGGAGAAGAAATTGTTGAAAGGTGCTTTAACCTATTTCTATCCCTGCTAGTCCTCACAAGGACCATAAAAGTAGATTACGTACAGAGTATGGTAAAGGTCTATCCAGTCTTCCATGAAAGTTTCTATGTTTAGCTCTGGCAGCCCCTTAAAGTGCCATTTGAAAAAAAAAAAACAACTGGATATAAGTCCAAACATGGATGCTACAAAGTTTGGTGGAGATAATCGAGGGGTTCATGAAAAAAGTCGTTTAAAGGATTTTTTTGCTATTTTAACACTGGCGGCCCCAGAAATGGGCCAGGCGAAACCATTTCAAACAAAATTGTGTAATGTCATATATACCTAGATTATTCTGACTAAGTTTAAATGTAAAAAAATAATTGTATGTATATGTATACATTTAAGTATAAGTTTTACATTTCTTGTGAATCCTACAGTGCAGAAATTTCTTCAAAGACCACAAGACAAATAGGGGCCTCCGAACAACAGCAGATATATCTATTATCATTGAAAAATGATTGTACAGTCTGATGCCAATTTGTGGCCTCCGTGGCCGAGTGGTTAAGGTCACTAATTTCAAACAACTAGGCCCTCGCTGTTGTAGGTTCGAAGTCTGCTCTGCTTGTATAATAATTTCGTGTAAAGTACTTACAAGCAAGCATACAGAAGGTAGGTATCATTGGCTCAACCCAGGTGCTCCCCTGTGCCTGAAATGTATGCCCATTGTGCCAGCATTGAAGCTTGGCCTTCAGCTCTGTGATCTAAGTTATGTCTGTGTGATTTAAACCACAACAACAACAACAACAATAAGGAACGAATATGATAATTTTAAATTCAGTTTAGTTCATTTCCCATGAACAGATACCCTGACTGTAACATAATTCTATAAATTTATTCAGCATTGATTGATCAATATCAGAAAGCGTTAAATCAAATTTGTTATTATTACAAATTTTCCATTCACGTGAGTTTTGAAAAGCGACGCCAATTAAACTGAAGTGACTAACAAAATGATAATAACTACTTGAAAATTTGAAATGTATTATTTTTATTGTGTCGCTTTGAAAAGATTTCATATTTTCTTTTAAAACTGTCATTTTGAAAGAGAAGTAATATCGAATAATATTAAAAAATCTTGACCTTTTGGAGGTCATAACTGACCAATGGCTATACTCCCATGACCTCATGCACCCTTTTTCGGCCATTAATTATAAATTCGGACACCGCTGGGCAATTGACTCTTCAGTTCTCTCAGATGGTACAAATTAACGGTTAAGTTTCGACTTAATGTCAAACATGGATTCAGCCCCTCGGCACCAACACCCTTTTTTAACTGGTAAGTTCTCTAACTGAAAAAAATATATTCTCGGGCAAGGAAAACTGGAAATTCATAAATTACATACAGAAGTTGTATTAGTCAAAGGGTGTGCACTATCCAAAACAACAACAACAACAAAAACAACACCACCAACACCAACAACTAAAGAATGATAAAAACATAAATATTCACTCGCAAAAGAATGTGCTATTAAAATGTTACCACTACCATTAGAGTTAACACGAGTCATCTGTGATCTGAAAATAGTTGCAAAAAAAGAATATTTTATCTAAATAATTTACATTTATACTAAATGCGCCTTAAATGCTTTCAGCTCTTCCACTATTAGTAGGAAATTTGGATGCTAGTGCTTCTGGATTTTTATTATTAGTTTTATCGTAGCCCAACTGGCGGTATTTGGCTCACAGCGAAAAGGTGTTAAAACACCCTTTTTATAATTTGACACCAACCTTTAGCCCTAATGTAATACTTCGTGTCACGACGACGTATTTTGGACATTTTCGTTACAGACTGACACAGGAAGCAAATTTTTACGTTGTAATCTGATCCCGAAATTACGGCCAGGGCATGATTTGTTTTAGGTAATGTTATCACCTGAAATTATCACATATGCTAAAGAGAGTTAATTCTCCTTCTTGTCCAGCTTGCGGACTCTTCAGTTTTCTGCCAGCCCACCATTTTGACACATCCTACAGCAGATGACACGTGACCTAAAGCGCCCTCTGTCGTTTCACCTTTGAACCGGAACTGTCTTCTGGAACAGAAAACAATGGCGTCTGTTGGTAAAAAAGTGGACAAAACCCGTTATTATTTGTCAACCATGAAAGTCGGCGTGACCGTTAAAATAAATGACCACTTGAAGAAAAATTCTGTCCACTTCTAATTTGTGAAAGGAAACAAATTTTGTCGTAAAGACAGAAGAGGGTATTATTAAGGAGCTGATCTTAATACAGAGTGATAATCAGCATGATCGAGTGTCCACACAGTGCGTAATGACATCGACATGTTGGACATATTGTTGAAATACATGCCGCTCTTTTTTTACCATTTTTATTTTTAAGTGATACATAGTACGTAAAATACGTCAATTATTAAAACAGATGGCCTTTCAATGAGTGAGCGTTCTCTTACTCTCGTGACAATGTGCCTCACATTCCATGACTGTCTACTTGTCTGTCATTGATACAAGAAATACTATCTACAGCGAAATGTACATCTCAAAAACGGAAGTAAAACTATTTTTTTTCAAGGAACTTGCTTTCAGAGTTTTGCTCATGATAGGGAATCGATCCCTCTACGGTAACATGCGATATACCGAATGAGATATATACTATCGAATTAAAAAACGTGTTCTTCCGGCACGTGCACAGAGCGTCTGACTTTGGATTTTTTGGAAGAATACGCTTTTTCCTTTTGCCTAAGCATCCACATAACTTGTCCGAACTGCAACGTCTTGCACATCAGTACAAATATGGGCAGTGTTTTTTTTATGCCAGAATCTACCTTTAAATTGATAGGGAATCGATCCTGCGCGGAACGACAAAAATCGGGATCGATCACTCCACGGTAACATTCGATATACCAAATGAGATATTTACTATCGAAAAATGTGTCCTTCGGTTCGTGCCGTCATTAGACAGTTCTTTTCGAATGTTATGGGATGAGTTAAAGTCGGATCGATTCCCGATTGAGGCAGTGCCTTATTTCATATTATACTTTAAAGGTGCTTTCAAAAGTTAGTAACAGAAAAGTTTTAAGCAAATCTAAAATAATTCAGTTATCATTTGGGATACCGTTGGCACAGTCCGTTTTTTTTTCTTCAAAAATAGTATAAATTGTGTGGTTTAGGAAACAAATAATAATGATAAAATTTCAAATGTTCTTTTACCTTGAAATGTGCGAAATCGTTTTAAATTTTATTTGATATTATCATAGGAGGTGTAATTGATCCAAATAAGACATTTTGAAAGGTTTTTTTTTCAACGACAGAAGATGAAATGAGTTTTTGAAAATTTCCAATTTTTATGATAATCTATTTCATTAAATTTATTAGATAGATTTGTTTTGTTTTGTTGTTTTTTTTTATGTGGTAAACCTTGTCATGTACACTAAAAACTGAGCTGACCTGGTGATCTACAGAACTTCATTGATCTGGTGATCTACAGAATTTAGACATTTTAATGATAAATGAAAACTGAGTTGATCAGGTGATCTATATAAATCAGACAAATAAACAATAACTGAAAATTAAATGGACCTGTTGGTCTACAAAATTTCGACAATTAAACAATAACTGAAAGCTAAGTTTACCTGTTGAACAATGACACAAACTCTGAAAGTTGAATTGACTTGTTAGTCCAAACAATTTAGACAATCACAAAAGATTATCATTATTAGCACAAAACTAGAAAACAGAACAAAAAATCTTTGTATTTTAAAATGTTAGTTCATTTTTAATTGATTTTACACTATTGTTGTTGTAACTATGGCAACTGAATATCTCTTTCGCAGGATAGGAGAGTCTCAAAACTGTGATAAAGCAAAAAACAATGAATATAAAAAGGTGCGTGCGTCTAAATAGGGACTGCTTCAAATGCCATTGTAAAAGCACTTCTCGCAAAAACAGATTTTGAATGGATGATTTTCATATTGATGTCCGGTGTCTTTGATTGATATCCGAACGCTACATGTCAAATAAATTGATAAGTTGTGTCCATGGAAGTCATCATTTTACGTGTGACCGCCATTTTGAATCGGTGTATTCATCCGCAAGAGTGGGTATCAGGATTAAAAAGTAGATCCCACCTTGAGCCTTTTAGTATCTCTTTTGTGAAAGTACTTTACTCAAAGAAAGTAATTACCTTTAATAAGGGATAGATAGTTATTATTCATTGTTACTTTGTCGAAATTTAAATCAAACGCGTTTGAGAAACTTAATCTGAAAAATCTTTCCGAGGATATTTTTGAGAAAATTAAATGGACGCTCCGCGTGCTGTCTGCCGCCGAGGACCGCACACATCGTGATAAAACGTGTTTTTACAAAAGATAAATTTAGATCATCTGTCTTTGTCTTGACTACTTTATTGAGTTATAAGTCTTGTTTTAATTGGAAAATTAACTATGCCCACTTCAAAGGTTTGAAAAAAAAAAAAAGACGGTAACATATTTCGCGCCTTCATTGTAAATTTGAATATGAATTGAATTCGGCTTTTGGAACCGCATTGCAGCAGTATTCCTATTTAATTTTAATAAAAAAATAAATATGAACGTAGAAGCTTTAAGTCTAATATCCATACCAGTCGCCATATACGTGTATAAATTTGCACAGTGACCGTGTACATCGTGTACATGGTACTTTATACTCAAATTCGAATGTGTTTTATCTACCTACATATTTGATACAATTTCCTTTTAGATACATTTTCTGTTGTATAAATAACAAGAACCATTAACATATATTACAAGACAATCATACCTTGTTCATTTTTTACAGTTAAAAAGCAATTGTGCTTTTACATGATTTGTTACTACAACATTTATGTATGAGCTTGATTTAAGCAATATTTATTCAAAATTTCATGTATATATACAAATACGCCAGCAATCATATTTAACATATATTTTTGTGTCTAGGAATTTGAAAACAAACGTTCACATTAGTTTTAAAATTATTCGAGGGATGAAAGCGAAAGAAGTCTGTCTACATCTTGATTCATATTCGCTAAAACCTCTTCCTCTTGCATCCGTCGTTATGTAAATTTATAAGGTTTTTTTCTTTGTATTTTTCTTTTGTGCTCTTTTTTTCTCAGGAAAAAGTGTTTTCATCTTCATTATTTTTTTCTCTTATAAACACTTGTATATCCGCCATCTGTAGTTTATTATTGCTCGAGTGTATATGTTACTATTTTTTGTGTTCGTTTTTTCTAACTACAGCTTAAGGGAAGGACAGTCTCTAATGTTGTCAGAACTTGTTGTCCGACCCTTTTGCCCTTCGATTATGTATGTTTGAATTGTAATTGTAATAACATATCAAAGAGCAATAAAATATGATTAAATCAAATCAATGTAAATTTATATCCTCCTGGCTCATGGTTGTTTTTGTATTATCTATGTGCTTTTATTAAATACTCCTATTTACATAATTATGTGAATTCTGCTTATTTTCTGACAGTATGTTTATGTGCTATAAAGTATGATCAGACTTTCTTTGTATGTTTGATTGCTCTGTAAAAAAGGTACAAGTCCATCTAACCATTTTGACAGTTGCATGTGTATGTGGTGTTGGTAATGCGCACATTATAAGACCGTGCATCTCCGAAAGCCAACATTTATGTATGTATAAGTCCCTTTCAAATTTATATGATTATATGATGCAGAGTGAAAGTAAAATGTGTTAGTATACAAATGTCGATCGTCCAGTCACATAGCTGACACAAATACAAACATACATATATAGAACTATATTACATAAGTATGGTATGAGAACAAGCATGCTATACTCAAAGAAGAATTGCAAAGTTTACTTGTTAGTGCTATCAAAGATCTTAGTGTTTAGACATCTCTGTTGCAAAAATAAATAAATCTGGTAACTGTAATCGTATTACATTTTTGGAAGATTTCATTATATTTTCTAGCTTAAAATTTGGCCATGTGTAATACATTTGTAGTATCTATGTAGATGTCAATATCTCAGCAGCTCAGAGTAATACTGAAACACCAGTAAACTTGATATCCGATTTAACAACTGGCGCATGACATTCTGTCCAGTCTAAAGTTTCTAGTTATATTTCTAAATCGACCTTCTTCTTTAAGTCTTACTGCGTTATTGCAAATATTTATAACGCGTGATCTCTTATTCTTAACTATAAGTTCTTGCTTGTGTTTGTTTCTTATTCTATTCACTTACTTTGTTGGAGAAAAACGCAATGATTGTTCCATTTTTTTAAAACTAACTCACCTTTGAATAAAGCCTTGTACCTGAAATTTCTATAACGCGCGTTTCGAAGTGAGAATGTAACATACCTATAAGACTATACTAAGATAATGTTGCAGGATTGTGGTAGCCTTTAATGAAATTGTTGTGATTGTAACCAAAACCAAAGAAGTACACTATTGTTGTGTTACAGTGTTCTCCAGTAACATAAAGAAATTAAATATGACAAGGCAGTTTACGTCAAATAAACAGTCTTAGCAAGAATATATATTGTCTTTTCGATTAAATCAAACGTTTTTTTGTTGGTCTTTTTTCCAACAATGTCCCTTAAAATACTTGAAAATCCCAATAATACTTCATAAATCGTTGAAATTGTATATTAGCATAATAATATTGCATGGATGTATCTGATGGTATAAACTACAGTTAAATCTGAAAATGTACTTTGATATTTAAAGGCTAATAGGCCAATCATCACGTTATTACTGGGATAATAAACGAGATTACCCGCAGAACCTCAAACATATATGAATTGAAATTCCCCATCCCTTCATGTGCTTAATCCACACCAATATATTCAAGAGCGGTTTGGCCAAAAGGCATATGAAATTGACAAAAAAATTATCTATATGTTGTTGTTTCAATATTTCAAGAAAAGCTGTATATGACTAATATTTTTAAAACTGTTTGTAACTTTGTAAGTTACAAGTCGTTGCGAAAAGTGCATCATTTCAAAGAGAACCCCTCGAAATTTAAAAGTTTCATGTTCTATAGACTGAATAAAGCAGATCCTTCATTCGTACTTGAGGTCTATTGTTCAGTGTTTGTATTTAAAATTCATTGGGTTAAACCACTTGCACTTTCGCGTCGACCGTTGAATACGACGATTACAAAAAGACCTACTCATCTTTCCATTTCAACAAAATAAAAATTTGAATTTGTAATCTTGCAAATAAAGCCAAGTCCGTATTTAACCTCACATGCTCTATTGGTAAGGTGGAGCATCACTTAGAGACCTTTAGATACAGAGACAATGGGTTTAATTTGGGAATGGGCACATCGGGCTAGTTTTGCACTTCTTAACCCTGCGATGATGGTAGGATATATAATAGAGATATGATGAGGCTAAGCAGATGATACGAGTGGAGTAGAGAATTCTAAATTCATGTTTTCAATGTCGCATGTTTTCTCAATTAAAAAAGACAGGAGAGTGCGTTGAACTTCGTCACATTCATGTTATCATCTAACTAATGCAATACGTCTGTTGAATGATTATGGTGAAAGGCTTATCGTAAAGCTTAAGCTTAAAGAAAAAGCACACATTTTATACATTCTCCATCTGTTATGCTTGTTGTAAGACTTGTAAACATGTTTTGATACAAAAAGTAAAAATTGGTATTTTAGTCATATGATTTTCTCTTTTAAAATGCAATCAGTTGGAATGTACTGAAGGAACGTATAAGATTTATGATGGAAAAGCTAGAAAAATCGTTACTTCAATCGTTACTTCGTCTGAATAAAACGTAAATGCGTGACTCCTCAAATTAACATAAATAAAGTTTCGTGCAAGTACTGTATATTACATACTGTTCTTAATGTTGATATTAACGACATTTGATCGCAATGCAACATGACTGTATTGATGCGTTCCAAAAACTAAAGGTAGACTAATATTCCGAGTTCACTTCTCTCGAATATGACCTTTATTTTACACACGTTGTGGCTTCCGTTTTACCAGACGTCGTCTGCACAAAGTATCCGTTGTGGCGCAACGTTAGAAATTTGGCTGTTTGAACAGCCTTTGTTATAGGGTAAAGTTTTTTCTTATTTATAAGAGATTTACACCTTCAACAAAATGCAATATTGGCTAAAAGCATTAAAATCAAAAAGAATTTTTTTTAAATATACGAAAGAACTGTTGTTCGAGAAATTGTTGTCTGAACACGAAATGCATCGGTTGTGTTCGGTCTCGTTATTTAATCAACACTTCATTGATTAAATTACGTTTAATTATAAAAGAACGTACCTTGTTAGAGTCTATAAATATGACATTTATGTTTTGTATTATTTGATTATGCTTATTTCAAAAACAGCTGAATGAACTTGCATTTTTACATGCTTAGTTCAGCAACATTAAGCCTAATTATCCACTTTGTGTTGTAAAAGTCCATTTGAAGAGAAACATTATATGTGTTGCACGGTATTATATAGAAATAACTTTCAAACGGCGGAATAGTATGTCTTCATCTTTGACAATACAGTCTGAAACTCTGAAAGAAGTTTGTAGCAAATGTGTAATATAAGTCAATGCGGTTTAATTGCGGCCAATATGTAGAAAATTTCGTTTTTCAAATGATACTTTTAACAATAAAATACTTGCAGTTCTCCCAGCGTGATTATGTTCATGTTGTGGCTGCACTTTGACATGTACCAGTATCAGATTTTCAAATAACTGTCTATTTATTTCTGAAAAGACACGAAAATCCATGTCTTTATTACAATAAACCCAAACTTTCCTACGACTATCGAACTTGTCCTAAGTGTATACAAAGTTAGACACTCGATACAATACTGCTGCATTGAATCCACTAAATGCTCGCATACAGTCTTCATATTTCTCTATTGTTGCTAAATATGCTGATATTGAATTTCCAGATTTGTTTAAAATTATACAGATTCTTCCAAATTAAAAACCGTAGAAAATGTGACAGGTGATTAGGGGTTAGACAAGGTAACCACTTAATGCGTCTCTTCTTCAATTTGTCAGTAACTAATATACGTTATCAGTAGTTCAAATCTTGTTTTTACTGAAAAGATGGGTTGGCTCGACAGATATTCTCTTTCACCTGATGACTTTAGATTAGTAACCTGTAATTTCAGAGGTTGTATGTCATCAATTTAACGGTCCTCTACCATGTAGGTAAAGTGATTTATGGGGAATATGTTACCCAATTTGAAATACGTTTTACATAATTCGGTTTATAGAACATGTCAAAGCTGAAAAGGATAATTCTTGTACTACACTATCTCCTGTCTCATTTTTGCAATATTGTAGTCTGGAAAGAGAAGATAACTCTTTGTGACTTTGGAACACATTATACACCTCGTGTGTATTATGTCTTTGCCATTCTGAATTGCTTCTTCTTCTTTGGACTCTTTTTATGTGACAATTACCAAAGATGTAATACAATACGATACGATATGCCTAGAAAAAGCTTCTAATGCGCTTTACAAAGTCTGATCATGGGTACATCAACTCAAGTGATAATATAGGTGTAATAGAACTTTGAGAATAGATATGTCTTAAGACAACGTCTAAATTCATCTTCCTCCCTAATTTGTCTAAGACTGACATTCCACCACTTTGGTCCTATCACCGCAAATGATCTGCTAAACAAGTTCTTGTTCTGGACACTGGCAGAAGTGACGATTTACTTTTAGATCTTAATCCATTCATCCAAACTGAACAGTTTTAATCATGTTCTGCAGATAAACCGGGGGCAGTTCCCACAACACATCTAAAGACAAGCACAAGAACTTTAAACATAATTCTTGCTCGTCGAGAAGTCAGTGTAAAGCTTGAAGAACCGGTGTAATATGTTCATAATATTGAGTTTGCATTACTATTCTTCCAGCATGAAGTAATGTAAGGTGTAATGACAACTTTAATACAAATGATCTTAAAGGCGTACGCTAGAATTCCCTGTATATGAGATGGTCGAAAATTTTCCCAATAACAGAATTTCTTCAAACTTTGGATATTGAAGGACAATCATCTAAGAAACAAAAAATGCAATAAAAATCATAGGTCACTGGTATCGAAAAAGAGTTATCTGCCCTTGAAAACGTCATTTTTGGGGGAAATGCCGTTTTCAAGGGCAGATAACTCTTTTTCGATACCAGTGACCTATGATTTTTATTGCATTTTTTGTTTCTTAGATGATTGTCCTTCAATATCCAAAGTTTGAAGAAATTCTGTTATTGGGAAAATTTTCGCACCAAATTCTAGCATACGTCCTTAAATACTCCACTGGAGTATTATTTCAGTCGGACAGGGACAGACACCTCGATGGATCCATCCACTTTCTGCAAGTTACCTGCATGGATAATAATTTTACAACCTATGTAAGTATGTACTAATGAATAAATGAAGAAACTTATGATCACACACACGAACCAATAAAACAATTAATCAGAGAGAAGCTTTATGTGTACATTGTAATGATGAGGAAATTATACAACTACCTGTCCCCAGTGTTTTGTATTGTCTTTGAACTGTATGGAACGTCGATCAACAGTTCAAGCACAAGCACGATTAGTTATCTCACAATTCTAAATTAACGTGGCCATTTTGATCTTTAACCTGAAAGGCCAAACAAAGATTGTTCTTAAGTTGATTGACATGACATACGGCACATTCAAGGGAAAATTGAACCAAATTTAATATTATTTTGATTTTGTCGTTAATAAGAAACAGTGTTTCAAGTGTATTTATCATATCATCGACATTTTTAAATGACGTATCTAAATTCCTTTTACGAAATTTATGTATTTATTCAAAATCATGTCTCACAAAAAAGCTCGTAATTTAAAATTCAAGTCAGTTTTTCATAATTAAATCTTCATTTTTAAACAGCTGTCCGTATAAGCCTTTAATGATCCACTCAATTGGATGAGGGAGGAATACAATTAATGTACCAGATCTCATCCGCATTTCACTCTCTTTTGTTATGCAACCAGATTCTTCCGTTACGTATTGATAATATTCCAAAGTCTGTCAAAATACAAACAATCTTCACTGGCATCTGGTGTGACATTACGCGCCAGTTCAGCAAGGCGATTCTTTTCAAGCGACTCTGGATAAGCTAAGGTTCACCTTTGTTTCATGTCGTTTATATCAATCTGATAAGCAAATTTGTAACATTTTTCATTATGGTTGTACCACTAGCAAACCTTTTTATCCTGGAAAAGAATTAATTACTAACTGTAATCACTAGTGATTTATCAAAGCAGAGCACCTCCCTATTGACAGAGATGGGCATGCATGAATCGTGTCGTCGCAAAATCTCCATACCTATTTACATGTGATGTTAATAAGACATAGTTGCTGAATAATTTTTTTAATCAATATTCCAAATAATGGAACAAATTAAGACTCTTACAACGCCCTCCATGCACCATGTACATCAGGCATTAACCAATTTATGTACATGAAGTAACTTTACTATTTAAGTGCAAAGGAAATCAAGCGGTATACTAAAAATAGTAGAAAAGCAGAAATAGAAACAAAAAAAAATGTGTTAACACTTTGTGTAAGTTCAAGGAAAGGTCTTACAGCATTTGTACCAGAAAGAAAAGTAGATTTAACTGGCTGCTTTTTTGTCTGGCTGATGAAATCGACATTAAACACACAAAAAATTGACAAAAAGACAATTTCATATGCATAGTGCGCACTCAGTCGTCATCGTCACCTGCTTGTCAATGGAATTCAAATCCAGATGACTGTTTAATAATTTCAGCATCGTTAACATAATATGCAATTAACCGACAAATGAAGAAGACAGTTGGAACAAAATTATGCATCATTATATGCGAAAATTGATTTTTTTCATAGGTCGACACTCTGTATAAAAAGTAGTACCATGCAACAGAAAGTGGGTGCTTTATGATTATGACATTAACATATCACGAAAAAGATCTTCCTTCGAAATGTGAAAAACACATTGGAAATAGATTTATAAGACAGTCAGATAACGAACTGTCTTGTAAGCATCTGCCCAAGTCTTAGACAATGGATGCCATATTAGGTCAAACAGATTGAGAATCCGATTTCTTTAAGACAAATCAATTAGCGGCAGTTTTACGTCTTAAGTTGACAGTTGATGATGACGAAATTGTTTTGTAATTTTATTCGTGTGAGATTTTGATAATATTGTGTCACGTGGGCGGAGTCATTCCGAGGCTGTAGGTGTCAAAAATAGCAAACAATGGCGGACAAAGGTCAGTCTTCTTGCGTATCCTGTTTTAAGTATCTATTATCCTCTCGTGTGACTGCTTGGGCTTTCTGTTAAAAGTGAAGGTTATAATTTGAAATGAGATATCAAACTTTATGGGCTAATGTAACGGTCAGATAAGAAAACATGCTGAAAAGATTTGAGAATTATTACACTGAGAGGACAACACACCTATTATCCAGTTGATTATTAGTCTCAAAAAACAACATGAATACCAAAAAATGGTGTCAAAAATTGGCTCCGACAAATAATAGTTAGTTGCTGCTCTTCTATATTCATTTTCATTTTCTATGAACGTCTTACAATTTTGAGAAGGAATGAGATTATATAACAACTAGCGTTCATATAGTGACCATGTCTTGTATAAATACGCATTTGGTAAATATCAGTAGTTAGTGGCCATTGCCACACCTCCTGCAAGATCTTACTATTACTTTAGACATAATGGTCGTATTTATTATCAGTCATAAGCATTAGAGATCTAATGACACAAACTATTTAAATAAAACTGAAACAAGCAAAAATAGACTGGAATTGTTCTGAAATATACTTTGTAAACTAAATGTTAAGTATGCATTGCTCTAACGAAATATCTTTTTTTACTATTTTTTCTCATAGAAAATATCCGATCCAATCTGGAAGCACTCCCAGGTAGAAATCTATATTGTGCATTGTAATTATGTCAAGTGCTATCTCTTTAAGTAACCAGTTTCATCACAGGAAATCATTTGTCATTTTCCCGCGGTGTGATTTCACCAGTTTTAACAATCAAACTACTTTTTCTTAAAAAATATAATACAAATGTCATCCTCTCTGCTAAATTGAGATATAAAAGACGACACGCAATCTGAAAATCAACACTGTCTCTTTAAACAGCTTCATCGTTGTCCTTCAGATCAGCGACAACTGGAGATTTCCCACCTTTATTACGATATCCTATGACATCATGTGATAATCGGAGCAAATAAGCCACAAGGAAATGACTATCCCTTCAATTGTCTCATTAATTTGTGAAGACGGTATCTATTTTCAAGGTCTCTTGCATCGATCCTTGGGAAATATGCTAGACTGACTTGAAGGTAAATGTTTGCGGTAGAAGTGACTTTAAAAAGGAAACTTTGTTCTCAGTGTATTTTTGTTTGTTTTTGTTGCTTTAAGTTACACCGAAATAATTTGGGTCATGGGTTAATTTCCAGTTTATCTATATTGTAGGTTTTGAAGACTCTATTTGTTTTTTGTTCCAATCATTTCCATTAATTATATATGTAAAGGTATGTGTGCAAACAAAAATATGGGTATATTTGGTGGAATAAATATGTTAAAAGTCACACAGAGAAGGGTTAGATCATAAAATGAGTCAAAGGTTTGATGGCGATGGCAGTTGCTTCTCTGGATATGTTTTATGCGCGGACGGGTACATGGACTCGTAGAAGGTTTAGTGCATGTCGCATTTTCATCTTTTGTACATTTTAGTAGGGTAAATCCTGTGCTAATGATCGCTTCCGAATAAAGATCACTACTATAAAACTTTCTCATAAGGCCGCTAAATATCTTTCTCTTAAACCAAAGCTTGTGTAAAGTTACCAAACACCACTAATTTCATTTCCCCAAGATTGGTCGTAAAAACAACTTTGAAAGCGAACAGTATGCTGGTCTGGATCCATGCTGGTCGCAGATGCACTGTGTTGGTTTTTCTCATGGTGCGGTTCATTTTTTAAACAAGCGACTGATATTAAATGTAAATGAAAGCGCATACTTGGGTAAAAATATGCAACATCATTATGACTCTTGTTTTGTACATCATTTATTGATATGATGGTCTCGCATGTTTAAAGTGTTACTTGACTACCCGCAAACCTAACGTTCACTGTAGCTAATGTTAATTTTAACTTTAATGCGTAATGTCAAAACAATTATCTGTTTTTAACGAATTCAGCCATTTCAGAACAATCGCGGTTCAAATCGATGTAGGAATTGCATGTAATGTGAACATAATTGCAGAAGCACTAAAGTTTGTTCCAAGAAAACTGATTTCTTGATGATAGTCACTCAATTTTATTCCAAAACTTTACGTTCGGGAATTGGGAAATAATACGTTTCTATTTTGTTTAATTAATTATTGAAATTTAATTTGCATATTTAGCCTGTAAAGTTGAAATAATATTTCGTAAGTAAGGTGCTTTTAAGATATGGCAATTTGCATATTGATATAATTGAGTGATGTAATCGCGCCCAATTTCTATGGAAAGGACTTCATTGTGAAATTCGTTTAATAGATCTTGGAGGAACATTATCATTTATGCAAAGGCCACACAGATGAAGTCGTCTAACCGGGATTATTCCTAGCGGTGATGATAGTGACTTTTCTGTCCTCTTACCCAAGTGCAATTGTGTCATATATACATGAACAGTCTTTGGTAAACCGTTCGGTATCTATTTATGAAAAAAAAACAGTAATATTTGGTAAACAAACAATATTTTTACCAGCAATTTACCTGTCTATTACATGATCTACTGTACTGTCCCGTTCGACGGCATACTTAAAAGTATTCTAAAAAGTGGGCCCCTTTAAAAAAGAATGTCGTTTGTAAAGAATTGCTGAAAACTGTGTTTCGCCAGTTAGGTGAATTTTCAGCACTGGGACATTATTGCAAATCCATAAAAACAGTGTGTAACAGTTCTTCGAAAATGGTGAGGTTTTAAAGGCACTAAACTGTCCGACTGGTCCCTTTATGTAGCCCTTTCACGGAATTCATTGTATACATCAGTAAATTAACAATTATTTTGTAGGGTTATATTTATATTTTATATTCTGTTCAATTTTCATGTAGAACAACCCTTTCTTTCTACGACTTGATGTTGTTTGGTTGTTTTTCTTAAATTATGATCAACACTGAAACGATTTAAGGCAAAATGGCTTTTTTCCAGCTCCCCTAGAAGAGTATGGCCGCTTTGAATATTGTTTCAGCATAGGCCAGCCCCTAGGTAATATCACCAACCCATCGAGAGCCAACTGGAGAAGTAATTTTACATAGGTCCTTTGCCAAACCTCTTTCTCATTCTTATCATAACTTGAAATATTCTTATAGATCCTCTTTTAATGATCTATATATAATACCTGAAAATAAACACCCAAATAAGATTTTAACCACACCTATATATCGACAGTGGTCAAGCATGCAGTGTGTCCATAGTTTAGATAATCTTTCACTTCTTTAAAATTGTTAGGGGCTGAAAAGAAAAGTGACATATCATGTCTTTATTTAATATGTGTTACGGCAGTTTTCCGTTCAAACCTCGATAAGTATACTTAATCAGATATATGGATTGCTCTTTAGCGATATTATATATAGAAGATATTTATTCCTTAGTCTAAGACCAGTTTAAGATCGACATCCTTCATCCAATCGATATCAGATAAATTATTTTTACGAGTCGCGGCACAAGCTGAGTCAAGACGAAAGCTTAAGGTGTTCATGAACAAACGAAAGGTATTTTGATCTTACATGGAGAACAGACGTAGTTTTAGACATGTACGAATGTCTTTTAACAAGAAATGAAACCCGAATATACATGTTATGTATGCATTCTTACAAGTATCTAACGTTACGCGCATTAATTCAACTACAAAGTCAGGTTGAAACCGATGCATGGTCTGTTTTCGATTTCACTGATACGATTAACGATCATGGTCCTATCGCTTTCACCGTCTACCTTGGTGTAACGTATAATTCACTTTTTTAAATTCATTTGGGAATCAGGCAAGGTGTCAGTGACGTTCCTTTAGTATATATAATATCCAGATATACTGATAACATTCCAGTTAATTGACTTATACTCAACCCTTCCGCATCACAAATTAAATGTCTTTAAGAGTTTGAATAATTTAACAAAATGTGTCCCAGACAATGATAATATGCAGCATCAAAGACGCCGATATATGATCCAGTTAGGTTGAAAATCAATCGCTGTCCTCTGAAAGGCATTTGGGATTTTTCGACTTTTATCTCAAAATCTGTAACGTTTGTTAGACAGGCGGTATGACAATATTACTGCAATGTTAACAAGCTCCGATATGCAAGACAAAAATAAAAATAGAAGCAATGGGAAATTTTAATGAAACTGTAGATTACATTGATTGAGAGCATGTGAAAGGTGAAAAAAGTGCACATTGCAGTCATGGTGGTAATATCATTGTAACCAGGAATATTCCCAAGCGTAAGAATAATGACTTTTCTAAATAAGTTAGTGTGTCAACTAAGGTTTTGTGGAATATGAACTAGTTTTAATTCTAAAAGCATATTTGTACCCGTAATGTAATGCAAGATCAAATCCCACAGAAGCAGACAAGAACAATTGTATTCGCAGTATTGAAATATAGGGAAGTGACGTCAATAACAACATATGGTCTAACTTAGGGTATTTTGGTAACAATGTACCTGGTAAGAAAGGACATTAACTCCGATCAACTAATACCAAAGATACGCCAAATAGCCACGTGCAAAGGGCGCAGTCGTCCAACCAGCCCAGCCCCCCCACCACTCCCATTAAAGATTACCCTACAACTGCGTATGTATGGAGGTGTAAATGATTTACATTTACACAAACATACGGAGAGAAAGTAAAACATTAGTCAAGAAGGGCAAGACAAACACATGGGGACACAATGGGGAACCGCCTTGGAACGGTCAGTGACGAAAACATCACTGGCCAAATTTAACCGTTAATGGTGCGCACTAAACTGTCCACTCTTAGCCTTCAACATGCTTCAAAGTTTCAGGACAGTGTAAATAAAAGTTATCTTGGCTGGTGAATCCTTTACAGACGCAATGGTAACAAAACCACGAGATGTAAAATACAAAATTCTCTTACTGAATCATGTACGCATGTACTCAATTCCTTTGCAGGGGCGTGTGGAGGAGCACCATTCAGGCAAAAGCGAAATAGATCAGAAGTCAAGAAAGAAAGCAGCTGTCACCCTGTGGGCTTTAAGAGCTGCCTATCATGGAGTCTTCCACCTGTTTCGACAGAAAAAATGAAGAAAGCAAGGCTTCTAACTGTTAAAGACCTGTACATAAAACATGCGATGTATCTCGAATAATAACGTCTTTTAATAAAAACGCTTTATAACTTTATCAACATAACTTGAAAATTAACATAATCTCGAATATCACGTTTATATATTATCGATAAGAATATCCAATCGGAAAAAATATGCAACCGAACAAAATATCAATCTGGGTTTGATCAAGTGCGTTCATGAAAAGAAATGGAACACGCTCTCTAGCACACCAACTACAGCGGAATAAGTAAATACGGAATGGCCTCCAAAGATCAGACAATATAACAACATTGAGCCCAAGAACGGGGGACTTTTCACGATCACCAAACGGCACTTTAGGACTGCTGTTTTGATAGTTAATAGTTAGCAACCAAGCTAAATTATGATAGCAACTTTGATGTGAGAATCTGGCCACAAGAGGTTATAGTAACAGAGCTTGAAACACACCTCACGCCCCCTTCTCTAGCACTAGTTTAAGTGTATTTCTGTAATACATAATTTGTGAATGAATCCCATGGTCACAAAACCAGAAAATATACCTAAAGTCTGCTGTCATGATATTTAAAATGTTCAAGAAGATCATTTCGAAGCATTAAATGCAAACAAGCAAAATAATGACAGTAGATTTTGTAACATCTCTATAAATGTCAGGATTTAATATGGCTTATTGCAGGACTTTTTTAAAAATCTTAACACAAAATCAAAATTTAGTAAAATAAGTACGTAGCTTATGATAACGATAGCCCTGCTGGAGGAGTTTATAGGTAATATATTGATAACGTTACTTGCCATTTGATTTGCTGGATAAAGAAGTAGTAATTTAGCAAAACGAAATTAGCTTTATTATAACATAATTCTGGAAACTTGAAAAAAACTTCATGATATATTTTTATTACCTGAATGTGATATGTTGACGGAGTAGAAAAATGATGCTGGCATTGACGATACTGGTGGAATGAATATGGAAAGTAGTAATAGAACTTGAAGTAGAATGTAATGGAATGAGAAACAGAAGAACGTATGAATACCGGGAGCAGCTATAATTTGTTATTTTAATAAGTCTCGCCGGTGAAATCTAGGCCATTTTGCTATTTTTATGCATTCTTATGGTAAAGAAAGACCCAAGGTGTCACGTCGTGTAAGTTTCAGGCACTAGCAGATACCTGTGTAAAACAACGACCATTCGAAAGCCAGCTAAGTCATAGATTATATATCAGCCACCTATGGGCATGTGAAAACAAATGCTCTGAGGATGCTTACACAATTTTTCATTCAAACTCCGATCAGCGTGGGACCTACAATATACAACAGAAGTTATCAAGTTGATAAAAAAAAAAATAATAGGAATGAATGACAATCACCCCATTAGGGTAAAACCTATAGAATTCATATTACATTTGCAACTTTACAACGCACTTACCAGGTTAGGTGCAAACAAAACTGTTTTAGTAGTCTGTTTGTACTAACACTGGTTTCTATATCACGGACTGGGTGAAACGCACCTTGAAATCTCATCAGGTGGTCTGGTAAATACCTTCGTACTAAAAAAAAGTACACGTAGTGAAACTATCCATATCTAACTCCATTCCGTTCTTAAAGTAACGAAATGAATTCGACCTAATGCGACATTGATTTATAGTGATAACAAGATGTAGACATAAGATAAGGATATTTGGTTACAGTGAAGGAGTCTGCGCACTTCTTTACGTGTACGGTTGCCGATGCATTGCAGTGTCATCGTATAATATAAAATGTCCCTCTTCGAAGTATGGAATTTCTCCTATGATTGTGCAAAAACTACTTGTCCCTATGATTGACGTATGACATTGCGTATCTTTCAACAGTTTTATAGATGGTAGGTTTTGATTAATTGTAGCCGTACAAGTTACCGTTTTACGTTGCGCTGTCTGTAACTCTAATTAATCTAAGGGGCAACAAAATACTTCAAAAAAGATCGACAAGGTATTACTTGCATTATGCTGAGTGGTTTTTCTTTGGGTGCATCGCGTCGACTGAAGAAAAGATAATTTCAGAAAATATTCTTAAAATTTAAGTCACTTTTCGATCCAGCTATGAAAATGTCAGAAATAGCAGAAAACCTAATGCAAAATATACCAAAGACAAGAATATGCTTTAAAGGGCAGCTTGGTCAGTACTGGCCTCATCTACGACTATTCTTGATGCAGTAAACAGATGACGTCCGTCCCTTCACATATTACAAGAAAAATGGTACAAACATTACTACAGCATGTGTTATCATTATAACTACGTCTACTGTTATAATGTTATAAATAAAGATCACATTTAATGGTCAAGATTTTGTCAAAATTTTCGTCCGATCTATAGCTTTTATATGCATACAAGGATATTCAAATAACTTAATTCAAACTTTTTCACCATAAGAAGACGATGTAATATGTCATCATTTAAAGTTGAAATAATCATGTACGGCCATAGTTCTTTTCCATTCCGTAGCTTCGATGTACATGATCTATCGTCAAAGTACCATTGCTCATAGGACTCTGACAATTTTGTGTCCTAACATCACATAGCTGTGGGTCCTATGGACACATTTCTAGCTAATTTCAAATGAAGTGACATCATTTACTTAACTTGAAGTACATCACGAGGATTATGCTGGCCCTAAGTCGTTAAGGATGCAAGACTGTATTAGCCCAGTTTGGCGAACATCCATCTGAAGAAGTCCTATAAGGGATTTTTAAGCCTTAATTTAAAGGGATCAAAGAAATAAGCAAGCAGGGTATCATTAAAAGACTATTAAATACACATCACTGTTTGACGAAAATGTATTCAGACGCAGCGTATACCAGTATGAAGTATAACAAAATGAAATGGAAAAAATCAAAACATTTACATACTTAAACGAGATCTTGTTCTCAAGTGACATATGCACGAACGTCTCAATGCATGTATACAACCCGAATGAGGGTAAAGTCGGTTACAACTATGACTCGCAGAGTATCACTTTTAATGATTTTAGGTTAATTTAATTGAAATTAAAGCGGGGTTTGAAATAACATACTGTTTTCTTTCGGATGATATGCTTGATTTGTATATGATATTCCGATACTCACCCCATGCTTGATACTTAATCTTCTATTCTAAAAGTTAATTAGCATGACAAAACAGATCATTTTCATTACTCATGGGGTCTTATATGTCTATCTGCAATGACTTTTTGTACTAATTAGGGAAATTTCTTAACCCACGTACTTTTTAAACACTCCTGCCACCCACGGTTTTTGTTTTGTTTTAATTTTCTGTGTAACAAGCGCACATACGTATGACTAAATACTCCCACTTCGTACCTGATCACTTACTTTGAGGAAGTGGATCCGTAATGGCAATCGGCAAGTTCCGTGAGATTACGTAACTTCGTTAGGTCATTCGGCATTCTTCGGATTTAAAGTAACTCAACCCGCACACAAGTAAAGTAGAAGAAAATTGTTATTTTGTTTCATTTAAGAAAAGAAACTTAATTAAATAAATGAATTGATTTGCCCCACTTTACCCTCGTCTATCAAATAATAAATTAATAATTTGGAGGAATAGTTGACCTGAAAGATAAACTTTCTATCAACAACTAATATGAAGTTGAGCAAGAGAAAGCAAGTCATTTCAGTTAACAGCAATATTTAATTTGATATAGATGACTTCATCTGCATATTCTTTTTATGTGGTGTTAAAAATAAGTATTGTATTCAATTTTAGATGACCTTTAGAGATTATTGTACCCTCAGTTTTTTGGGGGACTGTAGTTAACCAGGTGTTTTGCCTGATTGTTTTACATTTTGAAATTGAGTAATAAAATAAACGAATTTTGTGTCAGCTGCCTATAATTCCGGCAGTTAGTTCTCAAGTATAATACTATTTTAGTAATAATTATTCCTTTTTTATTTTAATGCATATTTTAATTAAAAACCAGTAGGTCCAAAGCTCATGTTTGGCAAAAAACCGATTCCACCATTTTTAAAGCCAGAATATTATTTGCGTTTATTGATAGAGGTTTTCAACATAATTCTTTAATCTTATATATAAGTAAATCACTTCAGGCAATCGGACATAGTTTTTAATTAACATCGACCACAACATAGATTTTCTTTTTCCGCTACCTTCTCTGTTGAAAACGGCGTTAAACACAAAACCAATAAACGAAATCCTCAGGAAAAATACAGGGAACCAATCAAAAACGCTCTATTTTTATAAAACCGCTATTTTTTTATTTCTCACTCATTCTGTTGATCGATATGTTCATTGAGCATTTATATATCGAACTATACAGGCGGTATTTACGCCGTTGCTGTATTGTTTTGATTTATGCTACCCTTGAAAAAGGCTTTTTTAAAAAGCCGAAAGCGCTCGGGTTTATAATTAAACTTTTGACACTGTTTGAACATATATTTTTTCTCATCTCTCTCTCTCTCTCTCTCTCTCTCTCTCTCTATATATATATATATATATATATTTATAGATGGGACGGACTAAAACGCACTGAGATAGTGGAGCCTTATATAACGATAGCCAGTAACTTTCGTGTTCTCCATATCTGCGTTTTTACGACAAACCATATACGCGTTAAGTTGCATTTACTTCTGGAGAATGCCGAAGTGCTCACAATCACACGGAATGCCGAAGTGCTCACAATCACACGGAATGCCGAAGTGCTCACAACCACACGAAATGCCGAAGTGCTTACAATCACACGGAATGCCGAAGTGCCACGAAATGCCGAAGTTCACAATCACACGGAAATTATCAAGTGTCATTGCGGGTCTACTGCCTTCAGTCATAATGACGTATGTCCTTACCTAACATACCCGCTATATAAGATCTATAAAATAAATATATTTATTGATAACTGACGGAACGTGAAGAAATGTTCGCTAAATGTAGCACAAAGTAGCAAACGGGAGCAATATTTATGATATACAATAATGACAAATTTCGATTTTGACAAAAAGTTTGATCCGTCATTTAGAGATCTTGTCTTTAAATTGGAGTCATTGAATATGACAGATAAATGAATTTATATTATATTACTCATAGGTTATGTATGTGGTAGTTTGTTATGGCCCATAAACCACGTCTATCTAACTATTCATATACTGTAGATGTTTTCAATATTCCCAAGGCCCGTATTCATCAACATTTCGACATCGACTTTAAACCTCTAAAAATTCAAATAACCGTAACATCCCTTCTAATAATATTATATCTATATTGCTCAAATTTTGCATAGCATTTAGCAAAAGTATATGCTATATTCCAGCCAAGTGTCATAACAATCCGTGCAAAATTTACATTTATAGGGCAAATAGTAATTTAAGCATTTTAAATTTAAAAAAGTGAAAAGTTCCATTGGAAGCATAGAACGCCGCCAAGCAACATAATAGCAGACTCGGTTTGATTGAAACTGGTCATGAGAGGCAATGAAATGTGCAACACCCCTCACGCCCCTTAGCACCGGCTTAAGCGGAATTCTGTTATAGTAAAAATGAAAATACTCTTAAGTTTCAGAGTATCGACGCTATTAGGCATATTCTACTAGTTTGAATGAACAGGATGAAAATCGTGTTTAGGTAGTGGATCCATAATGACAGGCGGCAATTTCCGTGTGATTATGCATTCTCTCGTAAGGCAACTCGGCCTTCTTGGGACGTAGATATAGCTCTACGCCAATCTGACTAAAGTACATCTCCTATTACGCTACGCTTAGGATCTGAGAACGAGCTATTGATAGCCTCGTTCTGACGACCCTTTCGCTAGCCAATCAGAGCTTAACTTACAACATTTTGCAAATCTATAATTAGCCTTAGTTTTTGATATTTACAATTCTTATGTCGTAATGTGTCAGATAGCCGGTTAGCTCAGTCGGCAGGCCACTTGCTCTGTAAGGTCCCGGGTTCGAGACCTGGAATGACTGCACATTTTTCTTACTCTTTGACATTCGAACAAGTCGTCCGATAGGTTCAAATAAAAACAGATTTGTGAAAATAAAAATAGCAATATTGGAAATCCAAAATATACAGAAGACGAATGTGAATGGGTCATTCTCAGATCTTCGGTTAGAAGATCAAGTACTTTAGTTAGATTGAGCTTTCTGTAAAAAAACCCGGAGAATGCCGAGATAACATACGGAGAATACGCTATTTGTCGATTGTCATTACCGGTCCAATACCTTAAATGTGAAAATACAACATCTAGACTTTTGTTGGCATTATCTATCAAATATGCAACATTAAAAAAATATTTGAATATTGTATGCACACCGCTAATACATTTTTCTTCTTTAGACTCTTGGTCTGCATTTCATATTATAAGACGGTTGCTATCCGTACCATAGTTAACCTGTGGGACTGTTTTCTTTTAAACTACAGCCTAGTTCAACTGTGCATATCTCAAAAGTGTATATATTCTATTTACGAAAGAACGTATTTAAGATTATCACTATGCTACTGAGGCTCTTTCAAACTGGGTGGAAATGGTACTGACCCGTTTTCAAGAAAGCTTAACATAATACTACACAATCAGTCATATGTTCTGTAGAAACTAAACAACTAAACCAAACTTAATATAAAACAGCCAGTTTGATAAGCTCTATTTTTTCTGTTTTTGTTGGGTTTATAGTCGCACCGACTCAATTATAGATAATATGGCAACTTCCCAGCTTAAATGGTGGAAAGACCCACAGGTGCCCATCCTTGCATTATTTCACCACGGGCGGGCACCTGGGCAAAACCATCGATCTTCCGTAAGCCAGCTGGATGGCTTCCACACATGAAGAATTCAAGGTTCGAACCAACATCGTTGAGGTGATAAGTAATTTAGAGTTAGCGACCAAACCACTCGGCCACAGAGGCCCCGATTAGCTCAAGAGGTCCAGAGCAATTATCAATATATTGAAAATGTAACAACCAAACATGTTATCAAGTTAATGTTTTAGGTTCCTTAATTGAAAAAATACGGAAATCGTTGGGAAGCCTATCTTCACACGTAAGAAACATGTTTATGACACCATTGATACATATATGAATAATTATAATGGTGAATTAACAATCTTCTTAAGCCAATGTGAGTAAATGTACTTGTACTCTGAACCCTTTTACTTCATGCAAACCAAATTTTGATATATATTTGCACCGTTAACGTGTGCAAATTTTACACTCGGTTCAAATATTTCATCACGTGGAACAGACCTTAATTTCGACCAAGAAGCGGATATAACGACCTGGGACAACTGAGATATCAAACTCGAGCTACGCCTTAGGTTGATATCACCTTTCCAAGGTCAATATAACCTCATATCTACCTCACTAAAAGGCAATAATTAAATGATATCATTTAAAATATCGTTTCGGTCCGCAGTCAAATTACAATAACTTAAAAGTTGCCCTATTTTTATATTCGAAGCAGACACATTTTCTAGACTGAAGATACAAAATAGTGCGTATACAAAGACATCGATGCCAATTATCACAAAGATGATATTTATTGTACGATTCCGCATCATGAGCCTTTTAAAAATCAATAAATTATAACTTGCCACCCATACAGTTTATTCAATATATCTATACTGACGTAAGTCAAATAGAAAATTACCTTAAAAAGATACAGATTAACAAAACATTACATCTATATGTTTAGGATACATAATTGGAAAGTAATAAGGCAATTGCATGATAAATAAAATATAGATAGATATTAGGCAACTAATAGACAGTAAAATTCATTTACCTAATGTTAAATGCATGGTATTTATGTGATATATTATGACATGACAAAAATCTGAAGTAATAAAACTTTAAACTAATGGATAATTTATCAGTAATGCTGTACAAAAACAACAAAATTTAAAGATTAATATTTCACTTCATTTTTTTTACCCAACACGTGGGAAAATTCTATCTAACGTACAGATGTCTTTCTCGGCTTCTTAACCCTTACATACATTTTGACGTTTAATATTATTCTTCAATGATTACACTGATACAAAGAATCTAAAAAAATTAAATGTTTTACTGAAGTCTTTCATCACAGACAGATTATCATATCTGATTGCCAGACCACAGTCAGCATGTGAAACGAAATCGATTTATATTTGTAAAGGTTTTGGATAAGGCAAAGAGAACCCACCACAGAAAAGCCACAGTTGTGAGTTAAACAGGTAGTGGACACGTTAAATCTTACCAGTTAGAAATAGTTTCACAGATGCTATCATTTAGACAAACCGATAGTTCTACTATGGTGTCCGTCCATTCCTTTGATAAAACCCTATGTAGTGGTGCCTTCCTACATCAATTGATCTGAAAAAATGGTTCATATGTTAAAAGTAAAAAAACCTAATAAGTTAGCATGACATATAAGTTTCCACAGCACATCGTATGAGAGATTGATATGTTTTTACAAAATGGTTTGATAACAGTACAACTCACATATTTTGATCTCCTCATGTAGACATAATGTTATGTTGTAAGTTTTAAAATTCAATAATTAGTTCGGAACTTCAATGGTCTTTAGCTGAGTTGATTTATTATGTCTAGACATTTATATTTCTTTGCCGGCTATTTAGTTTCTTACATATCTGGTATTGGTTTTCTATTCGAAGCATCCAGTTTTGTAAAGAATACTAATGCCTATGGTAAGAATATCGGCAGACATTTCCTTTCCTCCTACGCAGTTCTTTGCGACTAAATAACCTTTAACTTATCAATTTTATCAATTGTCAAATGTACTGGTTTATAAGGTATTGATTTGGCGATTCATGTATATGTAGAAATATACAAACAACAACAATTATAAATTTGTGCCTTAGCAATGTGAAACCAAGCTTTCACGAAAAGCTTTATGATGTAAATCAAGTTTATGTTTATTCATCAAATATATAATAAAATTCATATCAAACAAATCAGATTTCATTGGTATCCAGTAACCTTAAAAATGAGAACGGCAAATATATCATCTGTTATCAAAATATTGGTCAAGCATTCGATTTCGTGGGAAAATGGCAATCGTATATCACAAGAAATATATAATTGTCACTGATTATGAATATTAGGTATTTACAAACGTTATCAGATGCACAGTATATAACATTAAAGAAAACCCAAACAAAATATGTACAATTGTGTCCCCATTTTGTAAACTATAATCCCATTTTCAATTTTTTTTTACTGTAATTTGTGATTCAAAAGACTTTGACCATCAGTTCGTGCAGCAATACCTATACTAGTGTGAGATAATTAGTTACAAGCCGTAATTGGTGCCTGTAGAAAGAAGATAGAACAGGTCAAACAAAACGAAATACTTACATATCATAAAATAACAGTTAAAACAACTTTATTAGGTCACAAAGCTCATAATGACGTACTATTTAATACAAGATATGCAGCAAAACGGTGGTAGGCATCATACTATGCGAAGACTTTAGATGATGATTCGAAGAAGGTCAGAAATAAACATTAGAAAATTCTAATCTGTGACTAATATGTATGACACTCTGGAGAATCATGAAGCTGCAAAACTTTAGATTTGCTTTCACTAAATACTTAACTAATTTGTAATTTGTACTGAAAAATAATAGTACAAGACTTAATATTAGCTGCAAAGTTTTAAGAATTTATTTCATATTAATTAAAACATGTGAAAATAAATAATATGTCAATTTACTTTTGACTAAGATGTAAACTAAAGACGTCAATTTGGTACAAAAGATGGAAGGGAGGAATCTACAATAACTAGAACATTTTATTGAGAGTGAATGGAAAACAGACTCGCAATAGAAGTAATAAAATGAATAAACAATACCGACAAGATCAACCTGTAAGGAACGGTAATGAATTTTAATTTTAAACAGACCGTCATCAAGATGGTTTTAGCTTTTTTCTTGAATAACTACCACAAGAAAATAAATAAGTGGATATTTTTCATATCTAGGGTTAAAAATATAAGGTACATCTATTGCTAATTGTTATGTGCACAAGTTTTAAATAGAGGATTTTTCTGTTAGACAAATAAATGTATTTAAATTAAATAAAATGATTTCAATGTTTCAAACAATAAAATTTTATTATGACAAACCTAAACAAAAGAAATGTTCAAACGAACGCAAATTACGACATATGGATATGAATAATTTGGAATTTTTTGACAATGTACATTTTATGCATGTAGCATGTTACTACCTGTTCCATGCATCCGTTTTACCACAATTTGACCAGCAGAACATAACAGTAGATGGTCGTTAATTGGGCGGTCAAATAGCTCCTGCTCAATGAAAGGGTCAGCGGTACTTGTATACCATGTGAACACAAGAATTTAAGGGGCAAAGATAACATTTTTGACATGTATGAATAACAATACATCAAATATACCCTTTGAGAAAATAAAATTTTAATAAAGCAAATGGCAAAAAAGCAAAAACTTCTTGGTGAAATGTCCTGCTACTAATGTGTAATACATTTATGCAACTGAGATGTTTCGCCAAATGCATGTAATTATAGATGACAATTTATACAAAATTAGATTCGATAATCCTGCATGGTAAATATGAACATATCCTAGCAAACATTCAAACCCTATATAAACACTCAATACAGAAATTATGTCTTTGTTCAACATAATGATACACAGTATTGTTAAATAGACTTATGGCCCTAACCATTACCATGACCTTATACAATTTTGATAATTGGTGAATTGATTATGCGCAGTACCATCTGATATTCCTGCAACGGGTCACCTATCCGTATAAATATGTAATACTGTTCAAAGAGTCACAATGACATCATTTATGCAAAATGGCGACGTTTCTGACGTTTGATGGTTGAGTGAGACCCTATGTGCTCCTCCATGCAATGTTTCAGACATGGCCAAGCACTTTGGTAGAACAACCGACATTCCGTAAGACAGCTGGATAGTAAAATATTTATAATTGAGACCATGGTATGCATACATTGAGTACAGTAAGATTGTGCCATTATATTCTGGTAAACATGCCCATTGGCAAAAAGTTTCAAAACCTTTAGCATCGGCTTTGAGACTGCATGTCAATTTTTATCGTTTTGTCGTTTAAATTTAAATCTCAAAGTACAATGCTAATCATAATCATGTTTGAATTTAACTGAACACCGAACTACAAAAGTGGTCAAGTTAGATCCTCGTGGCTCACACACCATTGTGTCCATTTATCATTGCTGTACAGATGCTCTCTGAAATGAAAATTAAAAAAAAAAATTCTACATTTGAAATAAAGATTGTTTGAACATTGTATATATTAAAAGTGAAATGACATTTTCTGATAACGATAAGTCATTAGTTGCAGTAGTTCTCTGTTCAATTGCGTGTTAAATCTGTATTATTATAAAACTCACCTGTCAACGTTTTGTTTCTATGCCTTCTGAAAGTGACAAGTGTTTAATTCTGTTGGTTATCTCAATCGCTAAATTCCACGTTATTTAGTCATTTTGATCTGTTGCATGTCAACAGCGACTTAGAATCAATTGCTAACGGTACATTTCGTGTAAAGATATGGGAAAATATCTTCATTATCAAAGGTTAAGAGTAATGTACAATGACACTTTGTCTATACTCACGTCAAGTAAAACTGATTTTTGATAAGTGAAAATAATGGTAAATTATAACACTTGCTAATGTATATTTCAGCAAACTTTGTACCTAAGGACACAAACGAAAAAAAAACACTGTTCTTTTAGTGTTAATGTGGTGTCAGAAACTGAAGTCAATTGACTATAAGCATATTTGTTGACAAGCGACATTTGGAATATTTCTTGTGTCTTACTGGGTGGTTCATAGTTCATAACCTTTAGTCATATCATTTAGCAATAACTTTACAAATGACAGCATTCATAAGATAACCATTGAACTCTGTTACTATGAAACTAACATTTTTTAAACAGCTAATTGAGTGACGTACCGCATTTTCTATTCAGTTTATTGAAAAAGTAAGGTTTTCTCTGCACGAGAGATAGTTTAAGTTGATATTTGTCGTGTCTTCACCGCACAGATTACTGCGATAATCCTTATCCTATACATTCGAAATGTCAGAATGTCAGATCTAAATGATAAAGTTAATGAACGAATCAAGGTGTTAAACAAGGGTGTACCCTGGGACCTCACTTATTTATGGCATTGAACAATCATTTGTTATTTACTGAATTCATGACAGATTGCAAATGAACATTATCATACTGCTTTAGAATTGTGTTAGTGCAATTTGTAAATTGTCAGTAAATGGAGTGTAAGATTTCAGAAAGAAATTTTCTTTAAAATGCTTTATTAAAACACTTATATTAGTTATTAAAATTATAATATTTAAAGAATAGAACGCCACCTAATTTTCAGAACAGGTGTTAGATTTTAATTATATTTTGTAATAATAATTTTAGAGTGGTTTGTTCAAGTAAGCGTCTTTTAACAATATTCACCCATTTTGTGTAATATAAAACATGGTTATATTTATTAGAAGTGCATTATAGTAGTCACTTTATATCATCCTGTTAAACAGCGAAGAACCCCTTCCAATGCACACTTCCAGGGGTTTCGTGTAACAACCTGTTTACAGTTTATAGTTTAATAATATATATATGTTTACCTGTATACCTGTTTATAGTTTAATAATATATATATTAAATGTGTTACATAATAACGACTTAAACTGATTGAGAAACTACGTTTTTGTAATTGGTTTACTAGTTTCGTTATTATCCTGCTTTCTAGACATTCTAAAATCGATGTAAGATTAATATATTCGAAATGCATTCTTCTATGACATTATTTGGTAACTTCTTGCTATTTTTTACCGGCCTTTGCCGGGTACATATTTACCTCATCTAATTCATTTAAGCACAATGTCAGTTTTGCTAATTCTTATATATTATATGTGTCATTGTATATTTCTTTTGTACACGCCGCTAATGTATTTGTGTCTATGTATGTCATCATGTTTTATTTTAGCCTATCTGATTTGAAATTAAAAAAAGGTCTGTCTATATTCTACTCACATGCATACACAAAGCAAACATACATATATCAATATAAATATACAGAAGGGAACAATATTATCAGGGACCTATAATCTGTATAAGCCCAGACATTTTCAATCCTTTCGGTGCGAAAACATGAAAAAGAAATCAAAATATTTACGAATGATGAAACAAGAAAACACATTTAAAAGCTAAATACTAGTTTTATTTTACCTTTTCTCAATAAAACGAGGATGAACTTGAACCTGCACATAGAATGAGTTCCGAAATTTTGATGGACTTTACTACAGATAAGATACATCAGTTTAATGAAGTCATAATAAATAATTGGCGATAAGGACAAGTTGAATAAACAATTAAATCGCTCCGGAAGCTTAGGTAATTTTACTCAAAGATTAAAACAACAAAACTTGATTTGGTAATAGAAATTAATTGAAAAACGTGACTGTTAACATATTGTGACGAACAGATGTTCGTCGTAAGACTACATCGTTCTAAATTTAGAAACTTATATTATGCACTGTGAATTCAGAAGACTATTTTTAAAGAAGAAGACTGGTACATTTTTAATGTTTAAAACAGATAGCAAGTATTCCTGCACCAACAGCTGTGTAGAATCTAAAACCACAGATAAAGTTTGAATAAAACACCTCGATTAGAATTCAGTTATTTGCATTATAATTAACATTATTGGAATGTGCTTCTCCTTGTTCACTAAATGATGTTCTCAGATGTTGCTTTATTTTTTTGAGCACAGGTAAATCATTACAAAGTCTAACATTATAATATTGATACTCCCAGGCAACTAGCCATTGTGCTTAAACGCACAACGCTCTATAACCATATTAAAGTAGAAGAAAAAAGAATAAATTCATAATGATCAAAAACCACACGTTTTCATGTTAGTCATAAAAGGGTATTTCACACTGAAGTAACTACCCGTTCATCATTTGCATCATACGTTATTGGTTCAGTCGATGAATGGGGCGGAGTTCAAAATTTAAATAGCGTTTATTGATTGGTTTAGCAGATGATTTCAAAGTATCAGATTCCTAGGTTAGGTTTTTTACCGCATGTCTCTATTGATTATATTAGAAGGTTCTAATCCAATTTAAGCCACAAGGAAAGAAACTCTCTTGGGTGATTTGTCTATAGACTAACTGAACAAATTAAGTGACATTGTTAATTGGATTATCTTGAAAGTGTTAAATAGTCAATTTATTTATAAGGATAGACAATAATTGTGCCTTATAATCAGTTGCAACAGAATTATTAGAACAACATACACAGAGATTCACAGCTATAAGGTAATTTGAAATATAGTAAATCAAATTTATTGCAAACAATTTTAAATCATTCCAACTGAAAATGTAATAAACTCTTTTCCCGACCACAATCTAAAATTTATGACATTTTATATATTGATATTGTATCTATTACTTTGAGTGATCATCTTTGTGTCTTTTAATATGTTATAGATGTAAATATTATTTTTTCTGCTACGTTTATTTTATACGTATGGCATTATAATGAAGCACTGCTTGTATTTTATTGTTTACATGTCTTGAAAATATTCGTCTGATTGTATTTGAAAATATTGCTGTCAGAATAATTAAATACTTACATTATGTCAAATACTGTGAACACTGATTAAACTTATCATATGCAACACATTCACATACCTAAATATTTTCACGAAATTGTTCACTGCTTATGTCGGCCAGTTCTATCTGGGTTTCCAAAAGTAACTAACATATATCAGTAATGATAAATTATAACAGACAGACGTACTGGAACAATTACCTCACTTATAATGTTACCTGCATACAAACTTTTCTCCACTGTTTATGGCAGCTATGCTCTGATATATGTCATTGTTATTGCTGTTGCTGTGGCAGCTGTTGTAAGATTGGTTTTACATTTTTTCACATATATGCATTTATTTTGTGCAAACATAATATTACGTAGCTCAGGTTTGGGAAGAAGGCTTCATGACTGTATTTAACCAATTTCCTGTAATTTAATAGATACATGCAATAGGTTGATCGGAGAATTCAAATATCTAAATCCCGGCTATGCAGTAGTTGTGTTATGCATTGTAAATATTTGTTGTTGTTTTTTGTAAAATGTTTGTATTTTGTCATGCTAACTAACTTATTCAGTAGTAACATTTACCGTTAACTTACGCAAACTGCGTGCAACACGATTGGTAAATCAGTAACCTGCACCTTGTCCGTCAACATCTTCTGCAGCCAAATATAGCATAATCTAACATGCATCTCGAATATACATTAGTTGTTGAACGATGGAATATGGAAATGCTCATTCATATTTTACTTGAGACGGTGTTATATTGCCTACAATTCAAATATATTCAAATACATTAGCGGTTCAACAACCCAAACATGACAAGTATAAGGTGGTGGAAACGCTCATGTATTTTTCAGGATTAGTCAGTGTTATCTTGCATAGATTTTCAGAAAGATAAACGCATATAGACATTTCAAGAAAACTGTTAAGTGCTTCATTGTGTAATTTTTGACCCGTTTGCATCTCTAACTAGTAACAGCTAAATTTATTTTCATTGACACGGAAAGTGCTTAAAATGCATTTTCTTTGTCCAAGATCTGATAGGAAAACCTGGCTTATGAATTTTAAAATTGTTAAAATGGAACCTCACTTAATAGACATTGGATCAGCTTAACATGATTCTAGTATAGGCTTAAAATATTCGCAATTTATCTGGTGTGCGATTTTTCAATTTTTGTGTCACTACAAATTACGGAAAATATTGAATCTAAAGGAGTAAGTGTTTAAAAGTAATATTAATGCATAGTTGTATCAAATATTTTAAAGATATTCTTAAATGTTGATAAATTGTGACTTAGAGAGGCATAAGAATTTTTCAGTTATTTTCCATAAAATAAATATAACTAGTTTTGCCGGCAGCAATATTACAAGTAATCGCCCAACACGCATCATTCACTTAATGTATTTAACACTGCTCGTATATAGTAAAGATGTCACTATAAAATATTGCAAAAACAAGATTAGAATATCTGGATATAATTGAATTAAATTATTACAAATCGTCATTAAGGCAGAAAGCAACATTACAATTTTTTCAAAAGAATAATGCGAATAAATGGGTGACTCAACATAAGTATTTTGACACTATCATAAAACATTTTAAAATAAAAGAAAATATGTAAAACGACTTCGGAATTAGACACATTTCAATTTATATTTGATTACAAATCAATTTAAGTAGTACATATCAATTACGTACCTTTTTGGAGACAGTACAATCATATAATATCATATAATATCATTTTAGCGAAAATAACTGTGCATACTATATAACCAGCCGGCTATGAAAATAAATCTATTTTATCAGTTTTTATGTCGGCGAATTTAAGACATGAATAAGTTAAGAAATGCAGTTAGCTTTATGAGTACCGATACTTGACAATATTATATGACATCTTTATACTCCGTAATACCATCCCCTTGCGGTTAAATGATGCAAGTAAATAGCTCACCACCCAGATATATGACAACTTTGAAAACTATTAGAGGCGAATCTATACTTTATTTAGATATATCACTACTATATAGCAACGTATATGCCTTCTGAGCAAGTGAAACGTCCTATGTTATAGACCATTAAAAGTATTTGAGTCGATCTTGTATTCAATAAATATCTTATTAATGCATGGCAATTACGGATACAGATCAAGACAGACTTTGCGTATTCGCATCAAAATGCTATGATTGAGATATAATTTGTATTTAATGTAGAATATGTGACAG